>NW_026576324.1:70000-119573 GCF_028641065.1 Leucoraja erinaceus
CGTTCTGTCGGAAATCGCAGCATAGTGGGCCAAAAGCGGTCAAGATCAGAGAATTAGTAATATAGATACTGCATCTGCGACGCATCTGCCCACTCACTCAACCTCCTAACATCCTCTTCACAGTTCACACTGCCACCAGCTTTGTGTCATCCGCAAGTTTGCTAGTGTTGCTCCTAATTCCCTCTTCCAAATCATTGATATATATGGTAGTTGCGGCCCAACACCGAGCCTTGCGGCACTCCACTCGCCACTGCCTGCCATTCTGAAAAGGACACGGTCACTCATAGAAACATAGAAACATAGAAATTAGGTGCAGGAGTAGGCCATTCGGCCCTTCGAGCCTGCACCGCCATTCAGTATGATCATGGCTGATCATCCAACTCAGTATCCCGAACCTGCCTTCTCTCCATACCCCCTGATCCCCTTAGCCACATCTAACTCCATCTTAAATATAGCAAATGAACTGGCCTCAACTACCCTCTGTGGCAGAGAGTTCCAGAGATTCACCACTCTCTGTGTGAAAAACTCCTACTCTTTGCTTCCAGTCTGCATATCTACACTGTCCCTGGTTTTATGCCGTCCCATTCGAGTTTGTGGAATCGCCGTTCTGGGGGTCTGTGGAAATCCTTCATTAATTCCTCAGCCCCGACTGCCATTCGCCCTGATCCTCTTGCTTAACGTTTTCACCGTCAGGCACATTGTAGCTGCGACCAGAGTCCACAGGAGGCTCCGGGCTCACAGCAGCGGGGTGAGCCCCATTGACCCGGAAGTGGTCAGCAGAAGAAAATCCTACGTGAAGATGGCCGTCATCCCACTTGGCGCGTCATCACATTGACTCGCTTTGCGCAAACCAGCCGACTGGCGGCAGCATTCGCGCTGTCCAGCGGTAAATTTTAACCAACAAGGTAAGTTTTAAACTTACCTCTGGAATTGGTTTTTGTTTTGCAGGAAACTCAGTTTAAGAGTTTGCCTGTTGAATTGGGGGCGAAGTCGGGACGGGTAAACCACTATGGACCGCGGGAACCCCAGTCACGGATAGGGAATCCCGGTCATGGCCTCAGGGACACCCGGAAATGGACCGCGGGACCCGCTACGAAGACAGCGGTAGTGGAGTAGCGGGTGGCGGTCGAAATTTGCCTCTCGAATCGCTGGCAGTGGAGCCAGCAGCGTCGGACTGGTGCCGACATCAACCAAAACAGCCATTCAAGGTTAGTTATAAAAATATATCTCCACTCTGCGGAGGGGAGCATAGGGAAGAGGCCCATTAATTTAAACATAACGGGTCAGGAGTACCTAGGCAAACCCAATTGAAGGGTTAGCCACTATATTCTCTCTCTCTCTCTGAAGAAGGGAGCACACGGAGAAAGCCAGCAAACAAGTCGGGCCAGGAGGATTCCGGATGGAGAGGATTCCCTCCTTCATGGGTAACGTGTTTAAACGTTCAAATCCACATGGAGCACCTGATGGAGAGGTGCTCCACAATGATATGGGGGGCAGTGTTAGCTGTGAGGAGGATGCTAGGAGACTGCAAGGTGACTTGGATAGGCTGGGTGAGTGGGCAAATGTTTAGCAGATGCAGTATAATGTGGATAAATGTGAGGTTATCCATTTTGGTGGCAAAAACGGAAAAGCAGACTATTATCTAAATGGTGGCCGATTGGGAAAGGCGGAGATGCAGCGAGACCTGGGTATCATGGTACACCAGTCAATGAAGGTAGGCATGCAGGTGTAGCAGGCAGTAAAGAAAGCGACTGGTATGTTAGCTTTCATTGCAAAAGGATTTGAGTATAGGAGCAGGGAAGTTCTACTGCAGTTGTACAGGGTCTTGGTTGAGACCACACCTGGAGTATTGCGTACAGTTTTGGTCTCCAAATCTGAGGAAGGACATTATTGCCATAGAGGGAGTGCAGAGACGGTTCACCAGACTGATTCCTGGGATGTCAGGACTGTCTTCTGAAGAAAGACTGGATAGACTTGGTTTATACTCTCTACAATTTAGGAGATTGAGAGGGGATCTTATAGAAACTTACAAAATTCTTAAGGGGTTGGACAGGCTAGATGCAGGAAGATTGTTCCCGATGTTAGGGAAGACCAGGACAAGGGGTCACAGCTTAAGGATAAGGGGGAAATCCTTTAAAACCGAGATGAGAAGAACTTTTTTCACACAGAGAGTGGTGAATCTCTAGAACTCTCTGCCACAGAGGGTAGTTGAGGCCAGTTCATTGGCTATATTTAAGGAGGGAGTTAGATGTGGCCCTTGTGGCTAAGGGGATCAGGGGGTGTGGAGAGAAGGCAGGTACGGGATACTGAGTTGGATGATCAGCCATGATCATATTGAATGGCGGTGCAGGCTCGAAGGGCCGAATGGCCTACTCCTGCACCTAATTTCTATGTTTCTAAGTTTCTATGATATAGTCCAAAGGAGGGAGTTCCGGGTATTGTGGAGAACCCGCAGGCAGCAGCACCTATTTCAGGGCTGCACAAATGTCGTCTGCTCCAAGGAGAGGAGGATCCAGGGTCAGCTTTCAGTCTGACCCAAAGCAAAGAACCCGACACAGGGCCGCTGGAGGGGCCATGTCAACGCAGGTATCCACAGAGGCCTGCGGCAACTCCTCTTTCAGGGCGGCCTACGAATTCACTCTCTGTGGAGTGGAGTGCGAGTGGTCAGTAGGTAGCTGATCTCGAATTTAAAGTATGAACATACTGAAGCACATGCATATGGCCTCAAGAGACTTGCAAACAAAGGGTTTGCTACCGGAAGAATACCCAGTTGGCAGAATACCCGGAAGGGCCAGAGTTCTCACGCTACAAATACCGGCAAAGCAACAACGCTATCAGGGTGACATTGGAGGTCGAAACCCAGGTAATGAAGCCAGCGCCGAGTCCTCTCTTCAGGTAAAACCAGAAGAAGGAAGCTAAAGCTGTCGGACTGATCAAGGTACCAACGACGAGTAAAGCTTCACCAGTAAGCAACAACACACCCACACCTCTATAGGGGGTAAACGGTTCACTGAAGCCGGCGGTAGCTTGAAAGCTGGGCACGGGAATAAGACCAAAGTCGTCTTTCAAGGCAGATTCTGAGTTATGGCCAGAATTGTCTTCAAGGCAGGCTCAGTGTGATGAGGGTTCAGACCTAGACCCAAGCAGGGGTCAGGAGAAACATGGAACCCACACTACCAGTCCTACTCCCCAATCAAGGAGAGAAAAGGAACCCACATCAGCGCCCTTTGGGCTTACCACAAGACCACCGGTAGCCATGGAGGGAGGTGGGTCTGGATTTACCGAAACAAGGGATTATGGACCAGTTACATGTTCATAATCTTACTCTTGTGTTTTTGTTCAAAATGACAATGAAAAACAACATGAGTTTCAGATCTGGTTTTAAAAAACAGATAATAACATGTGATTATTTTTACTGCACAACATACATAGGTTCCAAGCAGACTTGGAATTGGGACCGGAGTTGGCTTCGAGGCAGGCCCAGTATTATGGGCAGGATTGCCTTTCAGGACAGGTGAGAGATGGAGGATGTCACTTCATCCAGGTTTAACTCATATGTGCAGTACAGACTTTCAGAATAGTACATTTTGTTACGGTCTAACAACTGTTTTATAGGAGCTATATGGCAATCATCGATCTCAAAGATGCATGCTTTGCAGTTTCCCATTCACTGAAATCGCCAGAGATATTTGAAATGTATCTGGATGGGGCTATAATAACAGTTAAAGCAAATAACAAGGGATTCCGCCATGGAGCAAGGGATGCAATTAACAGAAGCCTGTAACAACCTTGTTGGTTATTAAGCAGCTTTCTATTCATCAAGATGTAGTTGATAATTTAGCAGCTGTGTATCAGCGGTACAAATTGGGCTTTGCATTACCTGAAGTTAAAACATGCAAAGAATAAACCTCTCTAGTACCATATAGGTCATTACAAATAAACCTATGCTATTCTCAGCAGAAGCTACCGAAATCACGATGGTGGCAGTATTCAGCTTTGCTCCAGTATTTTTGGTCGGGTATACTTAGTATTATAAATTGATGCTAGTGCTCAAAGATGAGAAGTATGGTATGCCATCTACAGTTACGGAGGTGGATGCGGGTTGCATGTTGCATAAGTTACCAATTTTCAGTAATTCGTATCAACTACCTATAACTCGGTGTATTCTATACGTTAAAGGTTATTGTAAGAATGTGCACAATCTGCATGCTCAACTACAAGTTGATACACTATGGGGGTGGCATATGTTAGTCACATGGGTGCTATGAAGTTTAAATATCCTGTGATATTTACCTAATCTTATTTTGAAACTACTGTCTCATGTGAAATCTATGAAACACAGGATGGATGTTGGACTACAAAGTATTTAATGTCATTTTGGCTCGATGGAACATCGAATATCGATATATTTACATACAGGCTTATTTACCAGCTGCAAAACATGTGGCATACAGTGGCAAAAGATACATTATCGCCACTTTGTGGAGGAATTATTACATGTGTGTTTTCTCCATTCTGCCTCATCAGTGGGGTTTTGTGTTGTCCAGCAAGACACCGCTTCAGGCCTCAATCTGCCTGACTGACATTCGCAGCCATGGTTCCCGCTAATATAAGGAATTATATAGAACCTATATGGTTATTCAAAGCAGAAAACCTGCTGGTACAGCCTGTGACTCTGGAGACCAGCTTCTGCATGATGCATCAAGTCATTAACTGAAGACTCCGAGACGATTTCCTGCGCCACGGGTTGTCAGACAAATCCGTGGAGTGCTCACTGCAGAATGCAGGATAGCACCAAAAAGAGGCAGGACATCTCCACTTCAGCAGATGGGAAACGGTTTTAGCTGAATACACATGTTACATGCTATACAGCACGAATAACTGATGGCCTAGAGTTCATTTCATATGAGTCTTTGACAATACTCAGTTACAGTGCCATTAAACGGCGCAAACGTGCTTCTCATCATATTTGCTGCAGCAAGTGGAACCCACTCAGTCGGGCCTCACCCTCGGATATCCAGAATTATTTAGGATATCTTGACACAAGCTCTCCCAGGCCCAGTAACATGGGAATATGGGACATGACGTAATGTTAACATTACTTCAGCAGGGGGCTCCAGCTACATCCTTATCTCAAGCCGGCTCTCAAAAGGTAATAATCCTCATGGCACTGGCCTCAGTGCAACGGGTCCAGTCACGACATAAATTACGACTGGACAGGGTGGTTACATATGTTAATAACATAATATATTATGTTTTGATGTGATAAACCAGAGCTAACCAGGCGTGAGGTACATACATTTTCATGGCATACCCGACGGACCTTCGGGAATGTGTGGTCACACATTCACAACAATACGTCTAGATCACTTAGAGCCTTAAAGGCTCCAAACGAAACAATGTTTTGTGGAAGAAATATATATATATATATATATATATATATATATATATATATATATATATACATTGCATAAGAAGTTTAGTTCCACCATCTTCAGGTGGTAAAACGGGAGTTTGGTGAATGCAGGAGTCAATACAAATATTTTAACACGCACTCCACCGGGGCTGCCACCACATCAACTCATAGGATTATGTACGTTTCCTTTGGACCACATCCTAGCAGCTGCAGGATGGTCAAACAAACATACTTTACCAACTATTAATACAACCCGTTGCCAAATCGGGGGTATTTGCCAACTCCATTTTTGACTCTGTTAACAGTTTCCTCTGGATGAAAGGGGCCGCTATTATTTTCATTGTGTGATCAAACATCAGCATAACAAACCAAGTCATGTCTGAATGCATGAATCTTTTTTCGCTCATCCATGGTCACATCATGCAGTGTGTTGCGCATGAATTCGGTTACGGCGTGAAATCACAGAGCTTTGAAATCTTCACGCAGTCACTCACGTGACTCCAAAGTAAAATAATATGATTAAACGAGAACTTACCAGTTTGAAGTTTGATCTTGATTTTATGAGTACTTACTATTCTACTCTTTTTCATCTCGTGGAATTTCATCCTGCTCTGGGCGGTATTTCTCGTGTACACCATATGGTTCAGAATGTGGTGGCTGGGCATTCAGTCCGTAATTATACCAGTGTTTGTACAGGAAATAGGATTCATGCTGCAACTGCTCAGCTGCTGTACAAACACTGCTATATACACCGCGACCCAGACAAAGTTCAGAGAACACCTGAAGTTTCTGTTGAACTATCCTATTGTACTAATTGCATAATTCATTAAAAAAATGATGTGACCTGCATGGATTTCCTTTAACATAGAAACATAGAAAATAGGTGCAAGAGGAAGCCATTTGGCCCTTCGAGCCAGCACCGCCATTCATTGTGATCATGGCTGATCATCCCCAATCAATAACCCGTGCCTGCCTTCTCCCCATATCCCTTGACCCCACTAGCCCCTAGAGCTCTATCGAACTCTCTCTTAAATCCATCCAGTGACTTGGCCACCACTGCCCTCTGTGGCAGGGTATTCCATAAATTCACAACTCTCTGGGTGAAAACGTTTTTTCTCACCTCAGTCTTAAATGACCTCCCCTTTATTCTAAGACTGTGGCCCCTGGTTCTGGACTCACCCAACATTGGGAACATTTTTTCCTGCATCTAGCTTGTCAAGTCATTTTATAATTTTATATGTTTTTTATAAGATACCTCCTCATCCTTCTAAACTCCAGTGAATACAAGCCTAGTCTTTTCAATCTTTCCTCATATGACAGTCCCACCATCCCAGGGATCAATCTCGTGAACCTACGCTGCACTGTCTCAATCACAAGGATGTCCTTCCTCAAATTAGGAGACCAAAACTGTACACAATACTCCAGATGTGATCTCAACAGAGCACTATACAACTGCAGAAGAACCTCTTTACTCCTATACTGAAATCCTCTTGTTATGAAGGCCAACATACCATTAGCTTTCTTCACTGCCTGCTGTACCTGCACGCCAACTTTCAGTGACCGGTGTACAAGGGCACCCCGGTCTCGCTGTACCTCCCCCTTACCTAACCTAACCCCATTGAGATAATAATCTGCCCCCTTGTTTTTGCCGCCAAAGTGGATAACCTCACATTTATCTATATTATACTGCATCTGCCACGCAACTGCCCACTCACTCAACCTGTCCACGTCACCCTGCAACCTCCTAACATCCCCTCCACAGTTCACACTGCCACCCAGTGTCATCCGCAAACTTGCTAGTGTTGCTCCTAATTCCCTCTTCCAAATCATTAATATATATGGTAAACGGTTGCGGCCCCAACACCGAGCCTTGCGGCACTCCACTCGCCACTGCCTGCCATTCTGAATAGGACCCGTTCACTCCTACTCTTTGCTTCCGGTCTGCCAACCAATTTTCTATCCATGGGAACACCCTACCCCCAATACCATGTGCTCTAATTTTAGTCACCGGTCTCCCGTGCGGGACCTTATCAAAGGTTTTCTGAAAGGCTAGATGCACTACATCCACTGGCACCCCTTCACCCATTTTACTTGTCACATCCTCAAAAAATTCCAGATGATTAATCAGGCATGATTTCCCTTTCATAAATCCATGTTGACTTGGTCTAATCCTTTTACTGCTACCCAAATGCCCCATTATTACCCCTTTAATAATTCACTCTTTGGTTTCAGTGAAATTCGATTTACCATACAGCCATACGAAAAAAAGCAACAAGACACACAACCGCATAAAGGTTAGCATAAACATCCACCACAACGGATTACCCACGTTCCTCGCTATGATGGAAGGCAATAAAGTGTAAACTATTTCCTCTCTATTCTCCAGCGTCGGGGCGAACGAGGTTCCCGAGTCGGGGCGGTCACGGCGGTCGGAGCGGTCAAAGCGCCTGCGGCTTGGAGCTCCCGAAGTCGGTCTCTAACTAGAGACCGCGAGCTCCACGATGGCAAGTCCGCGGGTTCCGCGGTTGGAGTTCCAAGATCGATCCCCGGCAGGGATCCCGGGTTCCGCTATGTTAAATCCGCAGGCTCCCGCGGTTGGAGTTCCCGAAGTCGCTCTACCACAGAGGTCTCCAGCTCTTCGATGTTCGGCCGCAGTGCGGCCGGAGAGACGATACGGAAAATAAATCGCATCTCCGTCGAGGTAAGAGATTTAAAAAATAGTTTCTCCCCACTCCCAGTGTCCCACCCCACACAAAGTACAGAACACCAAAACATGCATTTAACACATACTAAAAAACAACAAACGAGGAAGAGGCGGACAGATATGGGCATGGATATGCATTCAGTGCCCCTGAGTCACTATGCCCCTCATGCCTAGTGACGACCAAAGACGTGTCGCGCCCTTTGCCACTCCCTCTTCTCCCCTCTCCCATCTGGGAAAAGCGATGGAAGTGTGAAAAGGCACACCTACAGATTCAGGGACAGTTTCTGCCCAGCTGTTATCAGGCAATTAAAATATATTACCACATTAATGAGCAAAGCTGAACGATTAACTACCTCTTTGGTGAACCACAGACTATCCTCGATCGCACTTTGCTGTCTTTACCTTACACTAAGCGTTATTCCCGTATCATATATCTAAACACTGTAAATGGATCTATTGTAATCATGGGTCCAGAGAAGGATTACAAGAATGATTCCGGAATTGAGTGGGTTAACATATGATGAGCCTTGGACGGCACTGGGCCCGAACTCGCCGGGTCGTAATTCTCCTCATCTGCTTCCGAACAGAACGTCATTTAATTCTAAATCTATGACTTCTGGTCCTAGACTCTCCCACTGGTGGAAATATCGTCTCCACATCCACTCCATCCAAGCCTTTCACTATTCTGCATGTTTCAATAAGGTGACCCCTCATCCTTCTAAACTCCAGCGAGTACAGGCCCAATGCCGACAATGGCTCATCATAAGTTGCGCTACTCAAATGGAGGATGATTCGTTATGGGGCAATGAACTATGAAGGAGTAGTTTCGTTGTCGAACTGGGAATTTCGGCCCAGACATCTGCTGCAGAGATCCATACTGGGAACCCTGGTGTATATAATTGATATCATTGATTTGGGCAAGCTTATTGCCACGTGTAATTGCAGAGCACATTTAGGGAGATGCAGACTTAGGGGTGGCACGGTGGCGCAGCGGTAGAGTTGCTAGCTTATGACGCCAGAGACCCGAGTTCCATTCTGACTACAGATGCTGTCTCTACGGTGCTTGTGCGTTCTCCCCGTCACCTGCGTTGTTTTTACCCAGGTGCTCCGGCTTCCTTCCACACTCCAAAGAGGTACAGGTATGTAACTTAATTGGCTTTGGTAAAATTGTATGTTGTCCCAAGTGTGTATAGGGCGGTATTAGTGTACTGGGATCGCTGGTCAGCTGGGACTCGGTGGGTCGATGGGTGTAGGAATAAAGTGTAGATGCTAGTTTAATGCGAAGATCGACGGAAGAGGCTGGAGTAACTCAGCGGGACAGGCAGCATCTCTGGAGGGAAGGAATGGGTGACGTTTCTTCAGACTGATTCCTTCTCTCAGAACATGCTGCCTGTCCGGCTGAGTTACTCGAGCTTTCTGTGTCTATCTTCTTTGGGCCGACGGGCCTGTTTCCGCGTTGGATCTCCAAATTAAAAATAAAAACTAAATATAACGGAATGAAAAATGTCAGGAAATAGTCGATAGTGGAACGCAAAAAGATATAAGGAGGGGTCGTGTGTTGTTTTAAAGTAAAGGGATCATTATCGTTTTCAAATAAAGGCATAATGCTGATGATATCCGATTCGATTTTGTTGTATCCTGAAAAGCATCATGTAGGTTCCGCTCCAACCATGGAAATCAACTCCAACACCGACTTGAATTAAATGAGTTTACGAGCCCAACACTACTTTGGTTCAATTGTGCTGCAATGTGATAACGTCCCAAACATTATAAGGACACGGCTGCGGTAGATGAACTGGCGCGAATGTTAAAACCGTGATGCATCGGAGAGCGAACATGTCTTCTATAAAACGATACAACATTTGAGACCTTTATAGATTATCATTGTCATTAGTTTATTGTCACGTGTACAGTGAAAAGCTTTTGTTGTGTGCTAACCAGTGAGAGGAAAAACAATACATGATTACAATCGAGCCGTCCACAGTATACAGAGACACGATAAAGGGAATATCGTCAATAACATTTAGCTCTGGATAAAGCCTGTAAAGACCAATCTAAGATAATCTAAGGGTCTCCAATGAGGTTAATAGCAGATCAGGACTGCTCTCTGGTTGATGAATAGGGTGGGGTGTTGTCCGTTTTGTAGTAGTGGAGCAGGTACATAAAGGTTTGTGTGGGGAAAAGCCTGGCAAGTGAAGAGGTAGATACACATGAGGAGAGTTTGGTTCGCAGATGGGTAGAGTGAGTGACAAAGACTGGATGTGGAAATGTAACAATATCTGTCGGATACGGAGAGAAGACGCTGAAGTATAAAGCTAGAGGAAGTGACGTCGATTGGCTGGACCAGGCGGTAGGTTTAGTCTGTATGTTGTATTAATAGCGAAAAACGGGATATTACACAAAATATTATCTTTCATTCACAACGCAACAAAATGGTTCAATCCTAACCTTAACCCCTTCCTTCTGATGAGGTCAGTTCCACAATCTGACAATTTATTGCAATATTTCGCAATTTTTGGCAATAGATATTTTAACATTGTCTTTAACTCTTCCCTAAATGTACTGTGGATCACCGTATGAATAAACGTATTTGTGCAGCAACTGAGAAGCAGAAGCATATACCCTGCTTCCTAGAGAATATAAGCCGGGTCATTACATCCAGAGTACGTTTAAGTTCTGGTAAATTGAAAATATAAGTAATGCCCAGCGTATGTCAGCCATAACAATATAAAGATGCCGGATATGCTGAAAAGTAAAATGATTGATGTTCTCCGGTTCGGTTAGGCTAGGTTAGGTTAGAGATATAGCGCGCAAACAGACCCTTCGGCCCAACGAGTCCTCACCGACCTGCAATCCCCACACACCAACACCGTCCCACACTCACTATGGACATTTTACACATACACCAAGCCAATTACCCTGTACGTGTTTGGAGTGAGGGAGGAAACCGAATTTCTCTGAGAAAACCCAAGCTGTCACGGGGAGAACATATGAAGGTCCCCTTGCACTCCGTCAATTGCAGCGCCCTAACTAAGGTTCTTTTCGGGTGTTAGGGCATGGGTTACTACTTTTGTATTGCACATGGGGGTCGGCAAGAGGTTGTGTCGGTGGCTCGCTTGATGCCGGCCCATTTGGACCTGAATGAGGCAGGCCAGGTGGCCCAATCACGCCGTCAAGGGCGTTCGCCGTTTCGGGTCCCACCTAATCCTTCCTTGCAGGGTAGCCCCCCTTTGCGTGGGAATGTACGTACAAGGTCCGGTCGCCTCGTTCGGCTGCCAATCCGTTTTTGTGCCTCTGGTTCTGGGAGGGGGTCATGTGGCGGCCGCCATGTGCTGTGGAGGTGAGCCACACACAGTACATAACCTTCTGCTCTGGGGGGTGCCACGTGTCCCGTTGACGAGAGTTAGGGGCACGGAATGGTCACAGGTGCCCCTGGGGCTATTTAAGGTGGTAATCGCGCGCGCACGGGGTGAGGATTTGGGAGTCTTAGGGTAGGAATAAAGAATTCTGTGTTCGGACAAACTTGGCGTCCTGCCTCATTCTTTGACGGACAGCTCTTTGTCCGCTACAGGTGTCAATATTGTGTGTGTTTCTGCCACGTCTTGATGACTAACGATATATGAAGTGTACGGTGATCTTATTGGACAAACAATTGCACTAATTCCGTAGAGAAAGTACTTAAAGGGAACAACAAATGGAGACGAGGTTGAGAATTTTGGAATTAAACTTTGATTCACGTGGAACGGTGTTTTCACACCCGGAGATGAGGGGGAAATAGTGTGATAATTGTAGATCGCCGCGCCAGAACCAGTTCTCTAAAGCGCTCCCATTCACAATTCAATTCCCTGTCAATCACCGCTGCACGTTGGCGCAGCCGTAGGGTTCCTGTCTTACACCGATTACGGCGCCAGAGACCGGGATTGATCCTGGCTCAAAGTAGTGTCTATACGGTGTTTCTGTACGTTCTCCCCGTGACCGCGTGGGTTTCTTCAGAGACCATCGGTTTCCTTTCACACTTCAATGGCGCACAGGTGTGTCGCGTTAATTGGCTTGGCAAAATTGGCTTTGTTTTATTGTAAATTGTCCCTCAGTCTGCGTAGGATAGTGTTAAAGTGTGTGGATCGCTGGTTGGCGTCGACTCATTGAAACATAGGTGCAGTAGAGGCAGCACCGCCATTCAATATGATCATGGCTGATCATCTAAAATCAGTACCCCGTTCGTGCTTTTTCCCCGGATTCCTTGATTTCTTTAGCCGTAATAGTTAAATCTAACTCTCTTTTGAAATCATCCGGTGAATTGGCCTCTACTGCCTTCAGTGGCAGTGAATTCAACAGATTCACACCACAAGGCTTTTCCTCGTCTGTCTTAAATGCCTTATTCGTAAACTGTGACCTCTGGTTCTGGACTCCCCCAACAACGTGAACATTTTCCTGCATCTAGTCTGTACAATTATTTAGGAATTTTATATATTCCAGGGACTAACTCTACAGAACGTTTTTCCTTCCATTATTTATTATGTAAAATAATATGTGTGTTATGATTGTGTTTATAATTTGTTTGGTTGTTTTGTTGTTTGTCTTTTGCACAAAAGTCCGCGAGCATTGCCACTTTCATTTCACTGCACATCTCGTATGTGTATGTGACAAATAAACTTGACTTGACGACTTGACTATTTCTACAGGACCCGTTCTCCTACTAAATTCATATAACCATATAACCATATAACCATATAACAATTACAGCACGGAAACAGGCCATCTCGACCCTTCTAGTACGTGCCGAACACATAATCTCCCCTAGTCCCATATACATGCGCTCAGACCATAACCCTCCATTCCCTTCCCATCCATATAACTATCCAATTTATTTTTAAATGATAAAAACGAACCTGCCTCCACCACCTTCACTGGAAGCTCATTCCACACAGCTACCACTCTCTGAATAAAGAAGTTCCCCCTCATGTTACCCCTAAACTTCAGTCCCTTAATTCTCAAGTCATGTCCCCTTGTTTGAATCTTCCCTACTCTCAGTGGGAAAAGCTTTTCCACGTCAACTCTGTCTATCCCTCTCATCATTTTAAAAACCTCTGTCAAGTCCCCCCTTAACCTTCTGCGCTCCAAAGAATAAAGCCCCAACTTGTTCAACCTTTCTCTGTAACTTAGTTGCTGAAACCCAGGCAACATTCTAGTAAATCTCCTCTGTACTCTCTCTATTTTGTTGACATCCTTCCTATAATTAGGCGACCAAAATTGTACACCATACTCCAGAATTGGCCTCACCAATGCCTTGTACAATTTTAACATTACATCCCAACTTCTATACTCAATGCTCTGATTTATAAAGGCCAGCACACCAAAAGCTTTCTTTACCACCCTATCTACATGAGATTCCACTTTCAGGGAACTGTGCACAGTTATTCCCAGATCCCTCTGTTCACCTACATTCTTCAATTCCCTACCATTTACCATGTACGTCCTATTTTGATTTGTCCTGCAAAGATGTAGCACCTCACACTTATCAGCATTAAACTCCATCTGCCATCTTTCAGCCCACTATTCCAACTGGCATAAATCTCTCTGTAGACTTTGAAACTCTACTTCATTACCCGCAACCCCACCTATCTTAGTATCATCTGCATACTTACTAATCCAATTTACCACACCATCATCCAGATCATTGATGTACATGACAAACAACAGTGGACCCAACACAGATCCCTGTGGCACCCCACTCGTCACTGGCCTCCAACCTGACAAACAACCATCCACCATTACTCTCTGGCATCTCCCATTCAGCCACTGTTGAATCCATCTTGCTACTCCACCATTAATACCCAACCATTGAACCTTCTTAACCAACCTTCCATGAGGAACCTTGTCAAAAGCCTTACTGAAGTCCATATACACAACATCCACTGCTTTACCCTCATCAATTTCCCGAGTAACATCTTCAAAAAATTCAAGAAGATTAGTTAAACATGACCTTCCAGGCACAAATCCATGTTGACTGTTCCTAATCAGACCCTGTTTATCCAGATGCTTATATATATTATCTCTATGTATTATTTCCATTAATTTGCCCACCACTGACGTCAAACTAACAGGTCTATAATTGCTAGGTTTACTCTTAGACCCCTTTTTAAACAATGGAACAACATGCGCAGTACGCCAATCCTCCGGCACTATTCCCGTTTCTAATGACATTTGAAATATTTCTGCCATAGCCCCTGCTATTTCTACACTAACTTCCCTCAATGTCCTAGGGAATATCCTGTCCGGACCTGGAGACTTATCCACTTTTATATTTCTCAAAAGTGTCAGTACTTCCTCTTCTTTGATCCTCATATTTTCCATAGCTACTCTACTTGTTTCCCTTACCTCACATAATTCAATATCCTTCTCCTTGGTGAATACCGAAGAAAAGAAACTGTTCAATATCTCCCCCATATCTTTTGGCTCTGCAGATAGTTGTCCACTCTGACTCTCTAATGGACCAATTTTATCCCTCGTTATCCTTTTGCTATTAATATAGCGGTAGAAACCCTTCGGATTTACTTTTACCTTACTTGCCAAAGCAACCTCATATCTTCTTTTAGCTTTTCTAATTTCTTTCTTAAGATTCTTTTTACATTCTTTATACTCCTCAAGCACCTCATTTACTCCATGCTGCCTATAATTATTGTAGATCTCCCTTTTTTTCCGAACCAAGTGTCCAATTTCCCTTGAAAACCATGGCTCTTTACAATTTTTACGATTTCCTTTCAACCGAACAGGGACATAAAGATTCTGTACTCTTAAAATGTCACCTTTAAATGTACTCCATTTCTCTTCCACATCTTTCCCATAAAACAAACTGTCCCAATTTACTCCTTTTAAATCCTTTCGCATCTCCTCAAAGTTAGCCTTTCTCCAATCAAAAATCTCAACCCTAGGTCCAGTTTTGTCCCTCTCCATAATTATATTGAAACTAATGGTATTGTGATCACTGTCCCGAACTGTTCCCCAACGTATACCTCTGCCACCTGACCCATCTCATTTCCTAACAGGAGGTCCAGTACCGCCCCTTCTCTAGTAGGTACGTCTATGTATTGTTGCAAAAAACTATCCTGAACACATTTTACAAACTCCAACCCATCCAGCCCATTTACAGAATGTGTTTCCCAATCTATGTGTGGAAAATTGAAATTTCCCACAATCACTACCTTGTGCTTACTACTAATATCTGCAATCTCCTTACATATTTGCTCTTCCAATTCTCGCTCCCCATTTGGCGGTCTATAATACACCCCTATAAGTGTTGCTACCCCTATCGTATTTCTCAGTTCCACCCAAATAAACTCCCTAGACGAGCCCTCTAATCTATCCTGCCAAAGCACTGCTGTAATATCTTCCCTGATAAGCTAAGCAAAACCTCCACCTCTTGCCCCTCCAATTCTATCACAGCTGAAGCAACGAAATCCTGGAATATTTAGTTTCCAATCACAGCCCTCCTGCAACCATGTTTCACTGATCGCCACAACATCATACTTCCAGGTGTCAATCCAGGCTCTAAGTTCATCCACCTTTCTTACAATGCTCCTAGCATTAAAATATACACATTTAAGAAACCCACCCTCTCTTATTCTCTGATTATTTTATTTTTCTTCTCTCTCCCCTACATTTTGGGTCAGAGTGCTACCATTCTCTGCCCCCTGCTTCACACACTGACTGCTAGCTTTCCCAATTTGAGTCCCTCCCCCCAACCATACTAGTTTAAAGTCTCCCCAGTAGCCTTTGCAAATCTCCCCGCCAGGATATTGGTCCCCCTTGAGTTCAAGTGCAACCCGTCCTTTCTGTACAGGTCGTACCTTCCCCAAAAGAGGTCCCAATGATCCAGAAACTTGAATCCATACCCACTGCACCAGTCCCTCATCCACGCATTTATCCTCCACCTCACTCCATTCCTACTCTCACTGTCGCGTGGCACAGGCAGTAATCCTGAGATTGTTACCTTTCCAGTCCTTCTCCTTAACTCTCTACCTAACTCCCTAAATTCTTCTTTCAGGACCTCTTCTCTTTTTTTACCTATGTCGTTGGTACCTATATGCACCACAACCTCAGGCTCCTCTCCCTCCCATTTCACGATTTATTGGACACGTTCAGACACATCCCTGACCCTGGCACCAGGGAGGCAAACCACCATCCGGGTCTCCTGTCTGCGTCCACAGAATCGCCTATCCGACCCCCTGACTATAGAGTCCCCTATTACAATTGCCCTCCCCTTCTTTTCCTTACCCTTCTGAGCAACCGGACCGGTCTTTGTGCCAGAGACCCGGTCGCTGTCGCTGCCCCCAGGTAGGCTGTCCCCCCCACCCTTACTCAAGCATGAGTACTTATTTCCAAGGTGCACAGCCACCGGGGTACTCACCAGTCCCTGCCTCTGCCCGTTGCCCTTCCTAACTGTGACCCAGTTTTCTGTCTCTCGTGGTCTTGGAGTGACCACCTCCCTGTAACTCCTTTCTATGACCTCCATAGAATACTCCAGTGAATACACGCCCTGTCGCCCAATTTTTTCATCATATGTCTGGCCCGCAATGCCTGGAATTAACCTGGTACTCCCTCAATAGCAATGATGCCTTCCTCAAATTGGAGACCAAAAGTACACACAATGCTCCAGGTGCGGACACTGCGGACTGAAAGAGCAGTTTCCCCGCTGGTGTTACTAAACTAAAATTAAAACCACCAGAGAACGATCCTCGGGTTAACCAGTTCTAGATTTTCTTAGAACAATCCAGGTAACATCAATAATATATTTCCTATGGTTCGTCAAATTGAAAATACTACGCGGTCTTCTGGTGTCATTAAAACCGGTTTCCGTAAAGAATGAATGGCTCCGAATCTACCTGTTGATTCAGTAAACTCCGGAGCACTGCGTGGTTAGCCCTGTCAATATTCTACTTTTGTAATACTGGGCCATTTGAATTTTACTCGCAGTAATACAAGTTTCTACTGACCCTGTGAATGTTCCGAAACACAAACGACGTCATGTCTGTAGAAGGTCTTTTTTGTAATGTTTTTTGTTGTGCACAGAAAAAAAAATGTTGGCAAGGAAGGTGTTAATTTCCCTCGACTGGAATTAACATCAGTCACGGCGGATGCAATTTGCGCCACTGGGGAGATATTCCTTTCTAATAATAGGGGATTTATTCGTGGCCTTATTCCATAGTGTTGAGAGCAGCACTAGCGGCTTTAATCGATTTGAGCGGGTTCTCGACATGGAGACAACGAGGAGTTTCAACGAAGTTCGGCTTTATCTGTTCCTTCTGAAAGCACAGCGGATATATTACCCGCTGCTCGCCATCATTGCTGTCCCCGGTATGTGCCTTGATGCAGACATTAATTAATCATATCATGCTTTAGTATAAGGATGCTGTCGTTTTGTAAGCTCCGGAATTCAAACAGATATCGGACTCTTTTGCTCAGCTTTGTATTGGTTTTGTTAAATCTTACGTATAGATTATTTCAGTTACACATTCATTGTTCTGAGATCCCAAAAGGCGCAAGATGAAAGAAAAAGCATCTTCCAAACAGTGGAGTGCTCTCAATATTAACAACTCCGCATGTGTACAGCGCAGAAAAGGCTACATATATTTGTTGGGACAGCCAAAATTGATTGTACCTTAAAAAACTAGTCTAGACAAGTGGATCATACAGTGGCGCAGCTGCGAGGGTTTAGTTTAGTTTAGCGACACAGCGTGGAAACAGGCCCTTCGGCCCATCGAGACGGCACTGGCCAGCGATCTGAAGAAGCGTCTCGACTCGAAACATCACCCATTCCTTCTCTCCAGAAATGCTGCTTTCCCGCTAAGTTACTGCAAATTGTTGTGTCGATATTCGGTTTAAGCCAGCATCTACAGTTCCTTCTTACACAGGTACCAGTCCGTGGGGCTGTACCCTACGTAAATTTTGATTCTGATGTCAGAGACACAGCGCGGAAACAGAGCCTTCTGCCCACCGACCAGCGATCCCTGCACACTGACACTATCCTACACACTTGGGATAATTTACAATTTTACCAAAGCCACTTAACCTACAAACCAAAACAAATGTATTTTTTGGGCGTTTGGAAGGAAACCGGAGCAAACGGAGAACCCACACACGGACACAGGGAGAACCTACAAACCCCGTGTAAACAGTGCCCGCATCAGGATCGAACCCGGGTCTCTGGCGCTGTAATGCAGCAACTCTACCGCTGTGCCACTCTACTTGACACAATATTTTCGTTACGTTTCGTTTCGTGGCGTATAGTTTAGTTTAGTTTAGTTTAGTTTGTTTTTAATTTAATTTAGTTTAGTTTATTGACACAGAATGTGAACCGCTCTTTCGGCCCATCGTGACCATGTTATCTATGTGATAGTCTTGCGTTTCGTCCTGGTGCTCCGACTTCGTCCCACATCCTGAAATCCCGCTGGTTTATAAGTTAATCTGTCCCTTGTAAATTGTAAACAGCATCCTTAAAGAGTGGACGAGAAAGTGGGAGAAACGTTGTGAGATTGGGTCTTCCAGGAAGTAGTGGTCCGAAGGTTCTGTTCCCTCCCACGTCGCCTGTTTACATTTGTTCGCTGTTATGCCACTTTCTCATCCACTCCCTGCAAACAGATACAATTTACAGAAGCCCATTAACCTGCAATCCCGCACGTCTTTGGAACGTGGGAGGAAACAGGATCACAATTTGAAACGTCACTCGGTCATAGGGGAACATGCAAACTCAACACAGGCAGCACCCGAGGTCAGGATCGACATCGAATCTGAGCTGAAACTTCATTCTTGCGATAGTCATCATTCACTGGTAAAGCGACGGATTGAACAAACATTATAGGAATCCCACACCTCACACTGAATCGTGCTCTGATCTCAACCATGTTGTGCCCACTCTTTACACGAATATGCAGTTGAGTGGCTGGGTTTCTCCAGCGATTTATGCTATTCACTCAATGGCCGCACGGTGGCGAAGCGGTAGTCAAAACCCCCGGTTCGTCCCTGACGATGTGTGCTGTCTGTGTGGAATGTGTACATTATCCAAGTGGGGTTTCCCTAGGTTCTCTAGTTTCCTCACACGCTCCAAAGACGTGCAGGTTTGTCGTTTAATTGGGTCGGTAAATAATGTAAATTGTCCCCAGTTTGTAGGACAGTATAAGTGTAGGATCGCTGGCCGGCACGAATTCGGTGGGCCGAAGGGCCTGCTTCCGCGCTGTACCTCGAAACTAAACTAAAACTAAACTAAACTAAACTAAACTAAACTAAACTAAACTAAACTAAACTAAACTAAACTAAACTAAAAACTAAACTAAACTCTAATCTAAACTAAAGTGAACAGTTTCACCCCCTATCGGGTACGGTCGTGCTTTTTGGAAGAGACGAATATATTTCCTCTTCAAGTAGTAATTCTTATCCCCGAGAAATGTCTAAAGTCTGTTTATTTTCCTTCCTCGTAGTTAACACAGTGACGATTGGCATCCTCTCGCGGGGTAAGTGCGGTCTCTCCAGGTGTGTAACTCGCTACCTGGTGGCCATGGCGGCGGCTGATTTTCTGGTTATCATCCTGGATTTGATACTGCGGCAGATCCCCATAGCTTTTGCTGTGCATTTCCTTCCTATGCTCGATCTCCCTATTTGCAATGTCCACGCCGTGCTGCTTTACACCGTCACGGACTGTTCTATCTGGTTCACCGTCACCTTCACCTTTGATCGATTTGTCGCCATTAATTGCCAGAAGCTGAAAGTCAAATATTGTACCGAGAGAACGGCGGCTGTTGTCCTGGGAACAGTCACCGTGCTAAGTTGTTTGAAGAACAGCACCTGGTACTTTACACTAACTGCGCAATACGCCTATCTAAATTTCCCCTGGTTTTGTGCCATCTCACTCGAGTTTATGGAATCGCCGATCTGGGGGTCTGTCGAAGTCCTTCATTACTTCCTCAGCCCCGGACTGCCATTCGCCCTGATCCTCTTGCTTAACGTTTTCACCGTTAGGCACATTGTAGCTGCGACCAGAGCCCGCAGGAGGCTCCGGGCTCACAGCGGCGGGGGGAGGCCCATTGACCCGGAAGTGGTCAGCAGAAAAAAATCCATCATTTTACTCTTTTTCATCTCGTGGAATTTCATCCTGCTCTGGGCGGTATTTCTCGTGTACACCATATGGTTCAGAATGTGGTGGCTGGGCATTCAGTCCGTAATTATACCAGTGTTTGTACAGGAAATAGGCTTCATGCTGCAACTGCTCAGCTGCTGTACAAACACTGCTATATACACCGCGACCCAGACAAAGTTCAGAGAACAGTTGAAGATTCTGTTGAAATATCCTATTGTACTAATTGCGGAATTCATTAAATGATGTGACCTGCACGGATTTCCTTTGTGCTGGTACCAGAAACAATACAGACAGCAAGAAAAATTTGAGTAGAAAATGCAAGTCGTAGAATCCTAGAGTCATGGCACTAATTCACGCCGTTCGCTCCACTTGTTTAACGCTGACAAGGCTGACATAATGGGCCAGTCCCATTTAGCCCATAACCAACTCAAACCTACGTCTCCGCACATTTATCAACATGGTTTGCAGATGTTGTAATTCTGTCCGTTTCTTTCCCTTCCTCCATCAGTTCAAGATTTCAAGGTTTCAAGGTTTCAAAGTCAGTTTATTGTCACATGCACCACTTACGGTAGAGTGAAATTCGATTTACCATACAGCTATACGAAAAAAAAGCAACAAGGCACACAACCGCATAAAATATAGCATCAACATCCACAACAGCGGATTCACACGTTCCTCACTACGATCGAAGGAATTATAGTCTAACCAATTCCCTCTTTATTCTCCCGCGGTCGGGCAGTCGGGACATCCGCAGTCTGGGCGATCGAAGTTCCTCCGTCGGGGCGGCGAAGTTCCTTCGGCTTACAGCTCCCGAAGTCGGTCTCCGACTAAAGCCGGCAAACTCCACGATGGTAAGTCCGCACGCTCCTGCGGTTGGAGCTCCAAGGTCGATCCCCGGCGGGGATCGCGGTCTCCGCGATTTAAAGTCCGCAACCTGCCGCGGTTGAAGCTGCCGAAGTCAGTCTCCAGTAGATGCTTCCAGCTCTTCGTTGGCAGGCCGCAGTGCGGACGGAGATATGATACGGAAATATAATCGGTCACCATTTAGAAAATAGTCTAATTTCCTGTTTTTGCCACCAAAGTGGATAACCTCACATTTATCCACATTATACTGCATCTGCCAAACATTTGCCCACTCATCCAGCCTATCCAAGTCACCTTGCAGCCTCCTAGCATCTTCCTCACAGCTAACTCTGCCCCCCCAGCTTAATGTCATCCGCAAACTTGGAGATGTTGCCTTCAATTCCCTCTTCCAGATCATTAATATATATAGTAAATAGCTGGGATCCCAGCACTAAGCCTTGCGGTACCCCACTAGTCACTGCCTACCATTGTGAAAAGGACCCGTTTACTCCTACTCTTTGCTTCCTGTCTGCCAGCCAGTTCTCTATCCACATCAATACTGAACCCCCAATACCGTGCGCTTTAAGTTTGTATACTAATCTCTTTTAGTGGGACCTTGGCGAATGCCTTCTGAACGTCCAGATATAACACATCCACTGGTTCTCCCTTATCCACTCTACTAGTTACATCCTCGAAAAATTCTATGAGATTCGTCAGACATGATTTACCTTTCGTAAATCCATGCTGACTTTGTCCAATAATTTCACCACTTTCCAAATGTGCTGCTATCCCATCTTTAATAACTGACTCTAGCAGTTTCCTCACTACCGATGTTAGACTGGTCTGTAATTCCCCGTTTTCTCTCTCCCTCCCTTTTTAAAAAGTGGGGTTACATTAGCTACCCTCCAATCCTCAGGATATACTCCAGAATATAATGAGTTTTGAAAAATTATCACTAATGCATCCACAATTTCTGGGGACTACTTCCTTGAGTACTCTGGGATGCAGCCTATCTGGCCCTGGGGATGTATCGGCCTTTAATCCATTAAATTTACCCAACACCACTTCCCGGCTAACCTGGATTTCACTCAGTTCCTGCACCTCACTTGACCTGCGGTCCCCTGCTATTTCCGGCAGATTATTTATATCTTCCTCAGTGGAGACGGAATCAAAGTAGTTATTCGATTGGTCTGCCATGTCTTTGTTCCCCATGATCAATTCACCTGTTTATGACTGCAAGAGACCTACATTTGTTTTGACTAATCTATTTCTCTTCACATATCTATAAAAAAACCTTTGCAGTCAGTTTTTATGTTTCCTGCCAGTTTTCTTTCATAATTAATTTTCGCTTTCTAATTAAACCCTTTGTCCTCCTCTGCTGGTCTCTGAATTTCTTCTTTATACATTGTAATTTTCATTAGTTTATTGTCACGTGTACAGTGAAAAGCATTTATTGTTTGCTAACCAGTGATAGGAATGACAATACATCATTGCAATCGAGCCGTCCACAGTGTACAGATATATGATACAGGGAATATCATGAATAACATTTAGTGCTAGATAAAGCCAGTAATGTCCAATCAAAGATAGCCCAAGGGTCTCCAATGAGGGTAATAGCAGTTCAGGGCTGCTCTCTGAATGACAAGTGGGTGGGAGGGGGGGGGGGGGGGGGGGGGGGGGGGGCATGTTTCGAATTTAGCAAGCGGCCCCCTCAAAAGCAGGCAGCAAAACACGTTCCGTTGCAGTTAGGACTTTGGCAAAATATACATTGTATCTTTATGCGGGTTACCTGGCCCAATTGGAGTATAACGGTCGAATAACATAAGGTCCATAAACCAAACATCCAAATAATGGATCGACTGGGCTTATATTCACTGGAATTTAGAAAAACGGGAGGGGATCTTATAGAAACAAATAAGATTCTTGAGGGATTAGTTGAGCAAATTCCTTCCTGGTCTAAGCGACCTATGTAACCCGATACACTAGCTGACACAAAAGGATGTAGTTTGGTGGTGGGCACAGGTGCATGACGGGGCGGTGATGGACATAAAGAAGCTAGTAACTGCAGAGCCAGTACTCAGATACGATGATCCATCCATGGAACTGACTGTATAAGCCGGCGCGTCAGAAACTGGACTTGGAGCGGCGCTGATGCAGGAGGGCCATCCAGTTGCCTATGCCAGCAGGGCTCTGACGGACGCGGAGCCAACATATGCACAAAAAGAAAAATAATTGTTGGCAGTGATGTTTGGTCTAAGAGAGGTCCCCTGTGTACACATATGGAAGGCCAGTGAATGTGCAGTCAGACCATCAGCCACTGGAGATAATCGAAACAAAACCACTTCACCGTGCACCAAAGAGATTGCAGAGGATGCTGGTGAGGACAGACCTATGATGCGACAATAAGATACAGACCAGGGAAGGAGATGCAGCTTGCGGACACACTAAGCAGAGCATGTATTCAGACTGGCAAGACTGACAAGACCATGTGAGAACTGGAGACGGTAAACAAGGCAAGGCACATCCCAATATCCCAGCCTCTGCTAAATGGTATAAGGGATGCTCGAAAAAAGATGAGACTATGCAGCGACTGCAGGAGGTGATCAAACGAGGCTGTCCAGAGAACAAGAAGGATGTTGACCCAGAGCGTATCTCCTATTTCCATGTGAGGGACGAGCTGAGTGTTGGAGATGACCTCATATTTAGAGTAGAGAGAGTAATTACACCTAAAGCCAGGAGACGGAACATGATCACACTAGTACATGATTCCCACATTGGTGTGAATGGCTGTCTAAGATGGGCAAGTGAATGTCGCACTGGCCTGTAATTAGTGCATAAATCAAAATGTGAGACATGTCAAGCTCAAGGGAAAGAGCAACCAAAAGATACACTACATTCCCATGAAATTCCAGAGAGGCCATGGGCGTAGGTGGGTGCGGATTTGTTTCACGTGGATGGAAGGAACTACTTGATCACTGTGGACTAAGGATATTGGGAAATAGAGGATCTAGGGAAAATACTGGCATTTAGTGTCATCCATAAATTCAAATGCCAGTTCGCAAGATATGGAACACCAGATCAGCTCATCACAGATAATGAGCCACACTTCACAGCTGAGGAGTTCAAGAGATTTGCCATGAAGTAGCAGTTTGAACATACGACCGCATCACAAGGAATGAGAATTTGGAAGCTACCACGGAAATGGACTAGCAAATGCATGTTGGAAAAAAGGACTGTTGGACACATGTTGGACTCATTGAAATAAGATGCCATGGAAGAATTTAATTTATTGCTATACATGCAAAGTGCCTGTACAAACGTGTTTTGTAAACAAAGGGGGATGTTATGGGAATAGCGCCATAGATGGTGCAGTACCGATGATGCAATACCCATGAGGCAGTAGCCAAGATGGATCCTGAATTATGTATGGCTGAACCCAAGGCTCGAGTGTAAAGCCTCTGTTAATTAGTAGTGTAGCTGTAACAGTTTACAGTAAGGAAACACAATATTAAAACACCGGATATGGTGAAAAGCAAAATTATTAATGTTCTCCTCTTAGGTTAGGCTAGGTTAGGTTAGAGAGGCAGCGCGGAAACAAGTCTCCCAATGTGGTAGACACTCCGAGGTACGAAATTCACGCGCAAGCGGCACAGAAGCGCAACCTCACAGCTCCAGAGATCCGGGTTCCATAGTAACCTTGGGTAGACACAAAATGCCGGAGTAACTCAGCGACACAGGCATTATTCCTGGAGTGACGTTTCGGGTCGAGGCCCTTCTTCAGACTAACCTCGGATACTGTCTGGGTACTGTCTGTCTGGGTAATTCCTCCCTGTGACCGCTTGGGCTCATCCGTGTCATCCGATGTCCTCCCACAGACCAAAGAAGTGGGGGTTTGTTGGATAATTGCCCGCTGTAAAATTCCACATAGGCTGTGGGCCGAGCATCAAAAATGTGGCTAGAAATCGATTTTCGTGACCTACATCTTGAAATTACATGAAAATGTCCACAGATTTAGATGAAGTATAATTGACAAGGAAGTCATAACTCGTCATTGCCAAAAGTTGCACATTAATTAATTAAACTAATTAGAATATGAGATCGGGTAAGCGCCATCTAGTGGCCAATACCCATATTGCACAATGGGGAGCCTATTTCCGTGTTGCAGTCCATTTAAACTATATATTATTATACATATGTGATTTGTAAATATGAATGTAATCATATATAAGTAAGTATAATTATGGTATATTCAAATAATATAATGAATATAATTGTGTGTTTGTGTGTTTTGTATGAATGCTGCAGAGGTCTGGCTCCTGAAGCAGCCTTATTAATGGGTGAGGGCAGTTCTTGTGGGTCCCTCCCTTTACTGAATCCCACTGACTGCCAGTGTGCAGAGTGGGGGTCACCGCCATAGTGGGACTGGGACACTGCCAGGCTGGGGGATAGACCTGCAAGACATCTTCCAGTCGCTTTAATAGGAAGTTGAATGAGACTGCCGCAGAGGTCCCTGGTTTTAAGGGCTCATGAACCTGCCTAATTAAAGGGTCAGGGCAGATCCCTGGGTTCCCGCATTTACTGAACCCCACTGACTGCCATTATTGACCGCATCATTAAAAACACACTTTAAAACACACTGTGTGTGTGGATGTGTGGATCTATGTACGTACGTGTGGATGGGTGGGTGGACTGTCGCACTGTCATTCACCGGCACACCATTATCATAAGTAATTCACTCATTGTTTAAATAATTTGACCAAATAAACAATGAAACGATCGACATTAAATTAAAACTTTATATAATCATTTAGTTCCCCAATTTATTTGTTTACATTACGTCTGATCTTCATCTGAATATTCTTCATCAGATTGCAAGTTTTTTGCAGTAATAGAGTTTCTGCAGTCAACACTTACATAACTCTGTACATGGCTCAACATGCTGTTAACATGACCATCTTCCTTTCCCTGTACTTGATTTCTCTCAGCTTGTTTTCTTGCATGAACAGTATGTTAATTCTAGCAAGGTGCTTGGGGCTGGAGGCAGATCACCCCCAGTCAATGTCCAATTCACGACCTACAATTTTCCACCCAAGTCCATGTTTGTTGACCATCACTTGTCAAGGATCGAAGCTGTCTCTTTGGGGCCGGCTCATCTGCTTCACCATCAGGTACTGCCTCTTGAAGTGCTTCACCTGCTTCAGACTTTTCAGCGTCTTGAACTCTATTGAAAGAGGAAAAAGAAAACAGAAAAGGAATGAAAAGTAAAATAAATCAACATCCACAAATATAACTTTGCATTTTTCAAAGTAACATCATATGATGTAAAGAAATAGAATTGTTGTTTGAGTCCTATCATTACCTTTCTTCCTTCTAGACCTTGTTCGATGTATTGTTATGTTGCAGAAGTGACAATAGCACTCTGCATGATAACCCGGGGTACACTGCTGCCTCCTAATAATAGAAGATAACATGTATCAGGGAGTATTCTACATATTTTCATGTTTTATATTATGTAAGACAATATCAACATATCAATGGGGAAATTATACATGTGCGCATGTCCAGTTAGATGGGAGGGGCAGAAGCTGCAGAAAAAAATCTCATAGTACTTACGTCTGCATGGACTTCAATTCATAAAACGTCAATTTCTTCTTAATGTCAATGAAAATTGCACTGTAATTTACTGCCATGGATAAGTTAGTTCAAGTTCAAGTGGAGGGGCAGAGGCTACAGAAAAAAAAACAATCTCATAGTCACTAGTCTGCATAGATTTCATTTCATAAAATTTCAACCTCTTCTTAATGTTAATGAGACTACCACTAAGTTACTACCATAGATAAATTAGTTCAAGTTGTAGTTCACATACACTAATTCACTTCTACATAACCATCAACCATTTATCACTCCGATGGAAGCCAATAAAGTGCAGTCATTATTCCTCCGTTGTTCTCCCGTGGTAGGGGCCTGGAAACGGCCGCTACGGAAGGCACTATGTACAGCTTCCCCCCTCCCCCCTTCCGCGGAGATGATCCAAAGGCACTCCGCGTTCGCGAATCGGCCGCTTCGTAATTGAGACCGCGGCTTCACTATGTTAAGTACGTAGGCCCCGCGGTCGGAGCACTTTTTCCCGGTAGGTTATCGCAGGCAGCTCCGAGAATAGACGTTAAAGACTTATTAGACTTGAACAAGCTGGTTCAGTGACGATTTTTATTTTACGTTGCTGTGAATACACATAGTTTAGGCCCTCAACTTCATGAATGAATTAATGAATTAATTGATTAATTACTTAATTATTTAATTGATTAATGGATGAGTGAATGTACAGCCTCCAAATCTCATTTTTTTCACATTATAAAAGGGTGCAATTAAATTACAGATTAATTTTCATAAATTCAGACCTTAGATCTTACCTTTCCGTTCCAGTTGATTCACAATGTTTCACTGGTTTCACGACCTGGCTGTCCTCTTTGTGTTGCAGCACCTTAGCAGCGACTTTGCTTTCAAGACTTTTTTCCACTTCTATCCACTTAGCTGCACGTTCTTCAGACTTCTTAATGCTTTTCTCATTAAATTCAATTACCCTGCTGCAAGTTTCTACGACATGTAATCCACAGAACAACAAAGAACCTTCATCGGAAACTCCAGTAAAACTGGCATCAGCAGAAGTACCCTCAGCCATAATGTGTGCTCCCTGACTATCTACCGTGAAACAAAGCATGTGATTGGCCAAATGGCGTCCCTCAATGGTAAACCTGCTTTGATTGGACTGAAAATACCGAAAAAATTCCGATTTTTCTCTAATCTAATAAAAAATATGCAAGTTCTTGACGAGTTTCACTGATTATTTATATCATATTTTAACGCAATATATGAACATTTCATGTAGTTCCGTGGGTTGGGTCATGAAACTGCACAAAAAAGCTCATCGGCCCACAGCCTACTATTCTTCAGGGGACATGAAGAACTATCCTGTTGAACGGATGAAATACGGTTGACGTGGACTCGGTGGGCATATTGTATCACGACCCGGAAAAAACTAAATAAAGTAAACTAAAACTAAAGCAAATAAAGTAAGTTAAAGTAAACTAAAGCAAATTAAAGCAAACTGTGCTTCCTTTTAATGTGCGTACAACCATAAACAACCATATTATAGTTCCAAAAAAACTGTGCTTCCTTTTATGTGCGTGCATGTACCATGTTCCACCAGATACCACATTCCCCCATGTACAACGTTCATCGTTAACCATGTTCCAGCAATACTACGTTCCACCATGTACCATGTTCCACAACAATGTACCACGTTCATCAGATACCACGCTCCACCACATACCACGTTCCACCATGTTCCATTTATATTTATATGCAATTTGTGGAATTCGCAAATTTGACAATTCCCAGGAAAATATAATTCATGGAAAATGACTGCACAGCAAATCACCCACCGGACAGATAATCTAGAACTCGAAGAAGAGTTCCGATCCGAAGCGCCACCTAATTTTCTTTTCTCCAGAGATGCTGCATGACACGCTGAGTTACTCCATCATTTTGTGTCCATCTTCGGTATGAATCAGTATCTGCAGTTCCTTCCTACACAGATAATCTAACAGGATACACAATGAGAACAATGAAATAGGGGTTTGCCCGATGCAATAGGTTACCTGGGATACCAAGAGCAGAAAGGATTGGATGGCAAATTACATACAACGGGCCACCTGGCGGTTCGTGCACGTTTTGCCGGAAACGCTGCCTCGACGTCTGAGGGACAATCACTATATGGAACCATAAGGGAGAAGGTTAGATTACATAATTAGTGGCGCCAGATCCAGCGCTTACACGATCAAACCAAGCGTGGTAACATTGGTTCAATAATTACATTTATTCATTGGATTGCATGGCAAATAGTCAAAGCAACAGTTAACGACAATCCATGCGGAAATAAATGAAGAACGATTTACAATATCAAAGAATGAATGCCAGACTTTGATGGATTTAGGGAGAGACTAGACTAAGTGGGACACGTTGGGTCCCAGCATCACACGAGAGAGCTGGTCACCCAACGCAATATTCCACCTCTCCACCAATTCAAATATTGCTGGCCAGGGGGCTTTCTGTTGCGCTAGTATGGGTGTTGTGGGCCGAATGGAGTGGTTTCCAGAGGGCTAGTATGGACATTGTGGGCCGAATGGGTTCTTGGGCTGGCAGCTCAGTCACTGAGGCCTGGCAGTACAGTCACTCAGACCCGGCAGGCTAAGAAGCTGCCAGAAATTGTGCCCAAACCAGGTGACATACTCTGTGGGAGTGGGGGAGAGGGTGGGCTGAATGGATTTTTGGGCTGGCAGTCACTTACGGCTGGTGGGCTGGCAGTTGACTTACTTCAATAGTGGAGCGTTCACTTCACTAATGGAGAGCAATGGCATAGATAGAATAGAAAATAGATGCAGGAGGAGGCATCCCCAGAAACCTTTTCATATCATATATGTTCATATCATATCATATGGTGGAGAGAGTCAATAATGTCAAATTCCTGGGCGTGCGTATATCAGAAGATCTTTCCTGGATCCAGCACACCGATGCAATTGTAAGGAAGGCACATCAGTGAACCTACTTCCTGAGAAGATTACGGAGATTCGGCATTTCGAAGAGGATTATCCTAAACTTCTACAGGTGCACGGCAGAGACCATTTTGACTGGTTGCAACGTGCATCGTTTAGCAACTTGAACGTCCAGGAGCCGAAAGGGCGACAAAAAGTTGTGACCACTGCCCAGTCCATCACCGGCTTTGACCTTTAGATTCTGGAGTAATTCCTGAGGATTGGAGGGTAGCTAATGTAACCCCGCTTTTTAAAATGGGAGGGAGAGCGAAAACGGTGAATTACAGACCAGTTAGTCTAACATCGGTAGTGGGGAAAATGCTAGTTATAAAAGATGGGATAGCAGCACATTTGAAAAGTGGTGAAATCATTGGACAAAGTCAGCATGGATTTATGAAACGCAAATCATGTCTGACGAATCTTTTAGAATTTTTCGAGGATGTAACTAGTAGAGTGGATAAGGGAGAACCAGTGGATATATTATATCTGGACTTTCAGAAGGCTTTCGACATGGTCCGACATAAAAGATTAGTAGGAAAACTTAAAGCACACGGTATTGGGGGTTCAGTATTGATGTGGATAGAGAACTGGCTGGCAGACTGGAGTAAACGGGTCCTTTTCAGAATGACAGGCAGTGACTAGTGGGGTACCGCAAGGCTCAGTGCTGGGACCCCAGCTCTTTACAATTAATCTTAATTAATTGGATGAGGGCATTGAATGCAACATCTCCAAGTTTGCGGATGACACGAAGCTGGGGGGCAGTATTAGATGTGAGGAGGATGCTAGGAGACTGCAAGGTGACTTGTATAGGTTGGGTGAGTGGGCAAATGCATGGCAGATGCAGTATAATGTGGATAAATGTAAGGTGGCACTTTGATGGCAAGAACAGGAAAGTATACTATTATCTGAATGGCGGCCACTTAGGAAAAGGGGAGATGCAACGAGACCTGGGTGTCATGGTACACCAGTCATTGAAAGTAGGCATGCAGGTGCCGCAGGCAGTGAAGAAAGCGAATGGAATGTTAGCATTCGTAGCAAAAGGATTTGAGTATAGGAGCAGGGAGGTTCTACTGCAGTTGTACAGGGCCTTGGTGAGTCCAGACCTGGAGTATTGCGTACAGTTTTGGTCTCCTAATCTGAGGAAAGATATTCTTGCCTTAGAGGGATTACAGAGAAGGTTCACCAGACTGATTCCTGGGATGGCAGGACGTTCATATGAAGAAAGACTGGATAGATTCGGCTTGTACTCGATGGAATTTAGAAGATTGAGGGGGGATCTTATAGAAACGTACAACATTCTTATGGGGTTGGACAGGCTAGATGCAGGAAGATTGTTCCCGATGTTGAGGAAGTCCAGAACAAGGGGTCACAGCTTAAGGATTAGGAGGAAATCTTTTAGGACCGAGATGAGGAAAAACATTTTTCACACAGCGAGTGGTGAATCTGCGAAATTCTCAGTAAGTACCGTAAGTACCTTGCCACAGTAAGTAGTTGAGGCCAGTTGATTGGCTATATTTAAGAGGGAGTTAGATGTGGCCATTGTGGCTAAAGGGGTCAGGGGGTATGGAGAGAAGGCAGGTACAGGATACTGAGTTGGATGATCAGCCATGATCATATTGAATGGCGGTGCAGGCTCGATGGGCCGAGTGGCCTATTCCTGCACCTATTTTCTATGTTTCTATGTTTCTATGACCTCCCCACCGTCGAAGGGATCTATCGTAGCCGCTGCTTCAAAAAGGCAGCCAAATTCATGAAGGATCCACACAATCTTGGCCACATACTTATCTCACCACTGTCATCAGCAAGAAGGTACAGTAGCCTGAAGACTGTAACGTCCAGGTTCGGGAACAGCTGCTTCCCCACAGCCATCAGGCTCTTAAACACAACAAATAAACGATGAGCTCTGAACTGCAAAATACTATATTATTATTTGTTATTTGCACTATATTTGTTATTTATTGAATTTTCTCCCCCCCCCCCCCCCCCCCCCCCGTTATATGCAATGTAGCGATGTTACAATACCTACCAGCAGCAGCGCTGCAGTTCTGCCACTGACCGTGTGCGCGACTTTGGCGCCTTTGAGTGGGGGGTGGGGGAGGGGGGAGGATTAAAATGCCGTTTTCTCCTGCCTGTCAGAGTCGAATTTTCTCAGGCTGATCAGCTGCTGCAGAAAGATCGTTCCGACTTCCGTTCTCGGAAGTAAAATAAAAAGCTACTTCGAACGCCGTCAACGCCTACAACGGACCGGATCTCACGTAGGGGACAAAACATAAGGTAAGTCATATATTTGACATATAAACTTGCTTCTTCAGATGACTTTAATCCAAATTTCATTGGCGAAAATTTGATTTTGCCCCCATACGACCCGGGTGTTTTTCCTGCCGATATGGGGTTCAAATTCATTGTAACCGCAACGTTCCAATCAATCGGGTTCCACAAAAACCCACTCTCAAGATAATGCTCATTAATTTACGGGAATTAAACGTTAAATTCCTTCCATTTGGCCAATAAATTAATGCCAATGAGATTTAAAAATGATTGTGTGAATGTTATTTGGCCACTTAGGCTATTTAAAAATGTTAACCTTTTCTTAAGAAATGGATAGATGTTTAGATCTAGTCATTGAATGTTGTAATTAGTTACAATTGGATAACCAACTAATTATATGCTTTAATTTCAGGTCATCTAAGTAAGATTGTTTCATATTTGAATCAGAATAATTCAGTCTATAATAACTGAAAATTTCATTCAGTTTTCTTAATTTTTAAGAAAGTCATGGGCGCTTGACTGTCCTCGATCACAGCTTTTGTGTTAAGTCAATGGAAAAGCAACAGGGAACAAGATACTACGTTCAGCGTATGAAAATGGCCATAACTGTTTTACTACTGAAGATATGAAAGTGAATAAGGTGTCAAATGAAACGTGTTGTTATGGGGCTGTCCCACTTAGGAGACTGGAACGGAAACCTCTGGAGACGTTGGGCCCCACCCAAGGTTTCCGTGCGGTTCCCAGAGGTTTTTGTCCGTCTCCCTAATAGTCGAAAGTGGTTTCCGCTTCTTCTATGTTCCGGCGATTATTTCAAAAACTACAAAACCGTCCGCGACTAAAAATAGGTTGCCGCTTTAAAAAATCGGTATTTTTTTAGTCGAAGCCGGTTGCGATGCTAGTTGCCGGAGGTTTCTGGGAGGTTTCGGAGGGTGCCGAAGGTTGCCGGAGGTACAACCGGGAACCACCGGGAACCTCCGCGAACCGCACGGAAACCTTGGTAAGACCTCCCTGGTGAGAAAAGGGTTAATATTATCATAAGCATGTGACATTGGTCACACCTGGCCGTGCTCAATCATAATTGCAGAGTTTGGACCCACAGTTTCCTTCAGCTCATTAAACAGCTCAGGTGTGATTCGGAGAAAGTTTTTAAATGCTGCCAAATCCTCCTCTTGCAGCACTTTCATTAAGTTATCGTATTGGCCAAGCCTTAACCTTCTTTGCAAGAAGGGCTTCACCCACTGACACCTCTTCTTCTGCTTCCTCTTCACCCTTGTGCTTTCCCTTCTGCCTTTCTTGAAAGGCTGGTGAAGCACAAGGGCTACTGTGAACAGCAGTGGATGGACTTTTAGTAAAATCCACCTAACTATTTGATTCCCTGCTCTCATGTCACATGCTTATGTTAATATTAACCCTTTTCTCACCAGGGAGGTCTTACCAAGGTTTCCGGGCGGTTCCCGGAGGTTCCCGGTGGTTCCCGGTTGTACCTCCGGCAACCTTCGGCAACCTCCGGCAACTAGCATCGCAACCGGCTTCGACTAAAAAATTACCGATTTTTAAAACGGCAACCTATTTTTAGTCGCGGCCGGTTTTGTAGTTTTTGAAATAATCGCCGGAACATAGAAGAAGCGGAAACCACTTTCGACTATTAGGGAGACTGACAAAAACCTCCGGGAACCTCCGGGAACCGCACGGAAACCTCGGTGGGGTCCAAAGTCTTCAGAGGTTTCCGTTCCAGTCTCCTAACTGGGACAGCCCCATTACTCTTTGCTTTGTCTGCCAATTTTATACTGATGTGGGTCACCTATGTTGTACATTCTTTAACCTGGCCGGTTGTAAACTATAATTTTACCTCGGAGTTCAGCAGTGCAACAGCGGCCGCATCGGGAATCAGGCGCTCCCGCTCCAGCGTGAAAGAACGGACCGTCAGGTAAGTACCCTGAGGTCGGGGTTTGCTTTCACAGGAAGCCTTCTGGCCGAGAACCAAGGCTCTTGGACAAACCTATACCCCGTACCCCGGTCGACTCCACGGAGGAGCGTTCCATCTGGGGGGGGCAGCATCAAGGCGGCAGGACCGCTTACTGGGCGCTCCGCTATCCCCGACACCGTGCCGAGCCCAGCCCACTAGCGCCTGAGTAGCGGGCTGGAAGAAAAGCCAACGAAGAAGCGTCCGGCCCGTGGCTTCCACGTGTCGGATGGGGATGTCTCTCCACCCGCACGGGGGGGGGGGGGGGGGGGGGGGGGGGGTCAGCCGCCTGAGCTGCATGGAGCGGCTCCTGGAGCAGGAGCTCCAGCGAGACGCGCTTCGTGAGGGGCGCTCTCGCAGGGGGGAGTTCAGACACTCCCTCCACAGTGTCTTGTGCACTGTCCATTGCTTCCTCCTTACCCGAGGGTAGCTTTGGTGACTAGGACTGGGCTGGTCAAGGAAAGGGGACGCTGGCTGAAGATGTCGGGAGTATGCAAGGGGCGCAGGAACAGGAAGAGCTGCTGGGTGTGGTGGGCCGCTACTGGCAGCCCCACGTGCAGGAGGCAGTTAAAGGCAAAACTAGCGGCCAGCATTGACCACCTCTCCAACAGGCCCCTACAGGAGGTAGTTCATGAGGCCTTAGAAACGTATACAGCTCCAGAGAACTGTGAGTCCCTTAAAGTGCCGGCTGTCAACAGCCAAAAATCTTCGGAACCAGGAGCTAAAACTGCAACGAATCCTCAGGCCCCTGACGTCAGCCATCACATTGTTTGCTCGTTCCATGGACAAATACGGAGATGACCACAACCTTCGTAAACAAATCATAAGACCTGCCATAAAATCCTAAATTTGTGGGGTTGTGCAAAACCCCAGCCACTGAGCCAGACCCACTGCTCTTTGGCAAAAACCTCACAAAGCATATGAAGGATATGGAAGAGGCCTTAAAAAACTTTCGGTCTCATGAGGGCAGGCCCCGGGACGAGCAAACCAAAAACAATAATTCCCAAGCAGCAGCACCCCATCGCGTCCACCAGTCGACGTCTACCATATGGGACTGGTGAAAGCTCGGGGTCCGCATTCTAACACCGGAAGTCTTCTTGGACCAGGGCCCAGAGCGGACCCCATGGAAAATGCGCCACCCCCCAACATCACCGCCACGTCAGACAACGTGCAAGACTCGTTGGACCGGCAGGAAACAGAAGAAATACCCATAACCATGGAGGTAGGTGGGTCTGGTTCCTACCAGCGTCTAGAAAATAGGGGCTTAATACTAACAGGGGGGAGATTACACCTGTTTAAAGAAGCACGGGAGTCTATCACGAGTGATCAGTATATACTCAATGGCATTAGTGGATACAAAATACAATTCATACTAGAAAAATTGCCACCAGTTCAACATTCACCCCAGAGGGTATTTTCCCTCCCAGTTAAAGAAAAAGGAGAGGGACAAGCTGAACTGGTGAGACTAATTACAAAGGGTATCATTGGGAAAAACAAAACATGAACCCTTGGAATTCGTATCAAATATATTCACTAAACCCGAAAAAGATGGTGGATGTCGCATCATCATTGACTTAACTTCAATAAATATGTTTGTTAAGTATATACATTTCAAAAAACTAATTTCCAAAGGATACTTCATGTCAAGCTTTGATCTTAAATATGTTTACTGTTCAGTACCATTCACAAGGATCATCGCAGATACCTAAAATTTACCTGGATGGGGCAGCAATGGCAGTTTAAAGCATTACCTAATGGTTTAACATCAGCCCAAGATTATTCACCAAGATACCAAAACCAGCTCTGGCAATATTAAGAAGACAAAAACATAATGTCATGGCATATCTTGATGATATCTTAATAGTAGGCAAGACCATGGAATTAACTATGCCAGCTGTATCAGCTACCAAACAGTTGTTCGAAACCCTGGGATTTTCTTACATCCAGATAAATCTAAGGTGAAGCCATCCACAATCATGGACTACTTGGGCTTGAAAATTAATTCAGTCTACGTGACTGTAACATTGCCAAGAGACAAAACAGTTGAATTGGCACAATCATGCAACTAACTCCATATCCAGCACAGGTGGTAGATGGACTAACCCAGAGTCATCACTACCGCTTACACTGGGCATTAATTATCTGGAGATGTTGGGTGACTTTTATGGTTTAAAAGCATATGCATCAAATATGCATCACTTGCATGTACGGTTACAAATAGATAATACTATGGTGGTGGCCTACATTAACCATATGGGCGGCATAAAATCGTTATCATGCGACAAGTTGGTCAACACAATTTGGCAATGGTGTGTCGAAAGACATATTTGGCTATCAGCAACTTACCTGCCTGGTAAGCTAAATACAGTGGCATCCACCGGGTCATGTAAATTTAATGACAACATCGAATGGATGTTAAACCCCAAAATATTTGCAAAAGTTATCAAGCAATATGGCACGCCAGATATCGATTTATTTGCATCAAGGCTAAATCACCAGGTACCTATGTATGTCGCTTGGGAACCAGACCCTGACGCAGCAGCGGTAGATGCGTTCGCGCTGGATTGGGGAAATTTCTTCTCCTATGCATTTCCTCCCTTCTGCCTCATCAGTCAGGTACTACGCAAAATACAAATGGACTCTGCTTCAGGTGTTTTGATAGTACCCGACTGGCATACGCAGCCATGGTTCCCAATACTCCATGACATGGTTGTTGAAACTCCGATGGTATTCCCCAGTGACCCAGAGTTATTAACACCCAGTGTCGGGCACAAGCCACCCATGCCATGAAAAAAAAAATCAAACTCCTGGGTTGCAGATTCTGCACAAACCACTTCTGGGACTGGGATTATCAGAACAAACCGTCGACACCATATCAGCATCCCTCCGAACATCCACTAAAAAACAGCACTTGGCCAGCATCAAAAAAGGGAGAAATACTGCTTGGATACAGGGACCACCTACTCAACCGCTACAGTTACCAATGTACTGGAATTCCTGGCGAACCTTCACCACGATGAAGGACTCAGCTACAGAGCCATCAACACAGCTAGAAGTGCCCTGCCTGCCTATTTAAAACAAGCTCCAGGACAACAGGCCATGGGGTCCCACCCGCTGGTGATCAAACTAATGAAGGGTATTTTACAACTCTAACCCCCTAGACCAAGGTACACTCATATATGGGATGTCAGTGTGGTCCTAACATACCTCAGGGGATGGCCACCAGCCAGATCCCTCAACCTGGAACAATCTATACTCAAAACACTCATGTTGATGGCACTTGTATCTGCACAGAGGTTCCAGTCACTACACCTATTGCGACTGGACAGCATGCTCACAGCTCCAGACCAGATCTCTGTCATTATCCAGGGACTGATCAAACAGTGCAGACCAGGAACACTTTATCCAGTAGTGGAATTCCGGGTTTACCCGCCAGAACCACGGTTATGTGCCATGACCCACCTACTGTCCTATCTATCCCTCCATAATCTTGTACAGATCTATGTAAAGACTCATCATTCTCCTCTGTTCCAAGCACTAAAGTCCTAGCCTGCTCAACCTCTCCTTGTCCCGCTGGCCCTCGATTATTGCCAACATCCTCGTAAATCTTCTCGGTGACCAAAACTGAACACAATATTCTAAACGTGGCCTCACCAATGTCTTGTACAACTGTCACATGAACTCCCAACGACAATATTCAATACTCTGACTGTTGAAAGAAGATGTGCTGAAAGCTTTCTTGATCACCCTATCTTCCTGTGACGCCATCTTCAATGGGATATGCACCTGTACTCCAAGATCCCTCTGCTCTACAACATTCCCCAGAGACTGTGCCATTCACTGTGTGGGACCTGCCCTGGTTAGACTTCCCATAATACAAGGCTACAAACTTATCTGTATTAAACGCCATCAACCATTCCTCAGCCCATCGGACCAAACGATCAAGATCCTGCTGTAGTTTTTGAGAACGATTGCCACTAACTACAATATTACCTATTTTTGTGTCATCTGTAAATTTACTAAGCATGCCTTGTATGTTCTCATCTAAATCATTGATATGGTTGACAGACAGATGTGAGACTCACTGGCTTGTAGTTCCCAGGTTTTTACCTGCAGCCCTTAAATAGAGGCAGTACATTTCTCACCCCCAGTCTTCCAGCACCTCACCCGTATCTGATGACTCATAAATCCTAGCCAGAGCACATGTAATTTCAAATCTAGCTTCCCATAATGTTATTGGATGTATCTGATCAAGTCTGGTGGGTATGTGTACCTTCATAAGCATTGGGAACTTCAGCATCCCCTCGACCTGAATACTGGCTGCCCTCAAGACACTTCCAATGACTGCCCCAAATTCCCCAGACCCCATGTCGTTCTGCATTATAAAAGCAGAGGAGAAATACTCATTGAGGACCTTGCCATCTCCCGAGGCTCTATACAAGTCTTCACCGTTTTGATTCCTGAGGGGCCCCATTCTCTCTCTAATGACTATTGTCCTCTTAATATATTTGTAAAATCTCTTGGGATTATCCTTAATATTATCTGCCAGAGCGATGCTATATTTAAGAGGGAGTTAGATGTGGCCCTTGTGGCTAAGGGGATCAGGGGGTATGGAGAGAAGGCAGGTACGGGATACTGAGTTGGATGATCAGCCATGATCATATTGAATGGCGGTGCAGGCTCGAAGGGCCGAATGGCCTACTCCTGCACCTAATTTCTATGTTTCTATGTTTCTATGTTTCTGCCCCCCTTCTGCCCTACTGCTTTCATTGTTTTGCTTGCTCCTCAGTTCCCAGGACTCCTCAAGGTATATACTTAATCCCAGCTGCCTATACCTGCCCCATGCCTCATTTTTACTCTTGACCAGTGCCTCAATTTCTCTCGGCATCCGCCGGACGCCCTTATCCTTACGTTCGCGTGCCTTTCCCTAACAGGAACAAGTCATGAACATGCATGTCTTGGACTCTCGTCAGCATTTGTTTACTTTCCTAATGCCCATTTTCCTTCAAACAACCTGGTCCAGTCAACCTGAGCGATTTCCCGCCCAATGAATTACAAGTTGGACAATTTAGCATTTTAACTCGTGGGCGCTCTCTGTTGCTTTCCTTACCCAGTAGAACAGTGGTCGCTGGTCCTAAATTGCTCTTCCATGAAAATTTCATCCACTTACACCACCGAATTTCGGAAGGCTACATCAAGCATTGCCAACTCCTATGTAGGGCCCTCTACATATTACCTGAGGAAACGTTCCTGGACACATTTGACAAATTCTGACCCGTCTAAACCTTTTGCACTATGACGGTCTCAGTCAATATTGGGAAAGCTCACTATGACAACCTTGTTAGTCTTGAAGTTGCCTGCAATCTCCTGGCAAATGTACTCCTCCAACTTGTGTGCCTGTAGTGCAGTCCCAACAAGGTGATCATCACTTTCTTCTTTCTTAGCTTCACCCATATAGCCTCTCTGGACAAACCATCAGTAATGTCATCTCTGGCAACTACCGTGTGACACTCTCCTTGTTCATTGAAGCAACACCCCCCAACTATTTTACCTCCACCTCTATCTCTCCTGAAGCATCTGTACCCTGGAACATGAAGCTGTCTCTCCTTTACGTCCCTTAACCAGGTTTCTGTAATGGCTACAATGTCCCGGTCCCATGTACCTGTCTTTGCCCTGAGTTCACCCGCTATGCCCGTCAGACCTCTCGCTTTAAAATAAGTGCAATTCAACCCGACAGTCATTCCTCGCTCCATGCTTTTTCTACTGCTTATTCTGTCGAACGAACTTTATTTCATCACCATCCGTACCAACTTCAAACCTCTCACCTGCCTTGGTCCTGCAGTGGACCTCCCCCCCCCCCCCCCCCCCCCCCCCCCCCCCACCCCCCACAGATAGTGAGTGAGTTCGTACAATGTCAAGAGAACACAACATCTAAAACTGGAAGATATGGGTTTCAGTTGAGAGGAGAAAGATTTTAAAGGCATTTGAGATGCAGGTCTTTCATACAGGGGGTTGTGACTACGTTAAACAAGTTACCAGACGGAATGGTAGGCAGATGCAGTTGCAGAATTTAAAAGATACCTGTATAGGTTCTTGGCGAGGAAAGGTTTGGAGGTGATATGGGTTAAACGCGGCTAACGAGAGTAGCCTCGGGTGAACCATCTGCTGCTGTGGTTGATTTGGGCTGAAAGACATGTTTCTGCTCTCTGCTCTGGTTCCTGGAGTAAAGGATCATAGTACAAGGGGCACATTAGGCGGGGCTCTAGTGATGAGAGGACTAGGAGAGCTTTGATAGTGCAGATAGCTATTAATGACTATGATATAGTTGGGATCACGGAGACATGGCTCCAGGGTGACCAAGGCTGGGAGCTGAACATCCAGGGATATTCAATATTCAGGAGGGATAGACAGAAAGGAAAAGGAGGTGGGGTAGCGTTACTGATTAGAGAGGGGATTAATGCAATGGAAAGGAAGGACATTAGTTTGGAGGATGTGGAATCGGCATGGGTAGAGCTGCGAAACACTAAGGGGCAGAAAACGCTGGTGGGTGTTGTGTACAGGCCACCTAACAGTAGTAGTGAAGTTGGAGATGGTATCAAACAGGAAATTAGAAATGCGTGCGACAAAGGCAAAACAGTTATAATGGGTGACTTCAATCTACATATAGATTGGGTGAATCAAATTGGCAGGGGTGCTGAGGAAGAGGATTTCTTGGAATGTATGCGGGATAGTTATCTAAATCAACATGTAGAGGAACCAACGAGAGAGCAGGCTATTTTAGACTGGGTATTGAGTAATGAGGAAGGGTTAGTTAGCAATCTTGTTGTACGTGCCCCCTTGGGCAAGAGTGAACATAATAAGGTTGAGTTCTTCATTAGGATGGAGAGTGACATTGTTAATTCAGAAACAATGGTTCTGAACTTAAAGAAAGGTAATTTTGAGGGTATGAGACGTGAATTGGCCAAGATTGACTGGCAATTAATTCTAAAAGGGTTGACGGTGGATATGCAATGGAAGACATTTAAAGGCTGCATGGATGAACTACAAAAATTGTTCATACCAGTTTGGCAAAAGAATAAATCAGGGAAGGTAGTACATCCATGGATAACGAGGGAAATCAGGGATAGTATCAAAGCGAAGGATGATGCGTACAAATTAGCCAGAAAAAGCAGCATACCGGAGGACTGGGAGAAATTCAAAGACCAGCAGAGGAGGACAAAGGGCTTAATTAGGAAAGGGAAAATAGATTATGAAAGAAAACTGGCAGGGAACATAAAAAACTGACTGCAAAAGTTTTTATAGATATGTGAAAAGAAAGAGATTAGTTAAAACAAATGTAGGCCCCTTGCAGTCAGAAACAGGTGAGTTGATCATGGGGAACAAGGATATGGCGGACCAATTGAATAACTACTTTGGTTCCGTCTTCACTAAGGAAGACATAAATAATTTGCCGGAAATAGCAGGGGACCGCGGGTCAAAGGAGTTGGAGGAATTGAGTGAAATGCAGGTTAGCCGGGAAGTGGTGTTGGGTAAATTGAATGTATTAAAGGCCGATAAATCCCCAGGGCCAGATAGGCTGCATCCCAGAGTACTTAAGGAAGTAGCTCCAGAAATAGTGGATGCATTAGTAATAATCTTCAAAACTCTTTAGATTCTGCAGTAGTTCCTGAAGATTGGCGTGTAGCAAACGTAACCCCACTTTTTAAGAAGGGAGGGAGAGAGAAAATGGGGAATTACAGACCAGTTAGTCTAACATCGGTAGTGGGGAAACTGCTAGAGTCAGCTATTAAAGATGGGATAGCAGCACATTTGGAAAGTGTTGAAGTCATTGGACAAAGTCAGCATGGATTTACGAAAGGTAAATCATGTCTGACGAATCTTATAGATTTTTTCGAGGATGTAACTAGTAGCGTAGATAGGGGAGAACCAGTGGATGTGGTGTATCTGGACTTCCAGAAGGCTTTCGACAAGGTCCCACATAAGAGATTAGTATACAAACTTAAAGCACAAGGCATTGGGGGTTCAGTATTGATGTGGATAGAGAACTGGCTGGCAAACAGGAAGCAAAGAGTATGAGTAAACGGGTCCTTTTCACAATGGCAGGCAGTGACTAGTGGGGTACCGCAAGGCTCAGTGCTGGGACCCCAGCTATTTACAATATATATTAATGATTTGGATGAGGGAATTCAAGGCAATATCTCCAAGTTTGCGGATGACACTAAGCTGGGGGGGGGGGGGGGGGGGGGGGGGGGGGGGTGTTAGCTGGGCAGTGTTAGCTGTGAGGGGGGATGCTAGGAGACTGCAAGATGACTTGGATAGGCTGGGTGAGTGGCCAAATGTTTGGCAGATGCAGTATAATGTGGATAAATGTGAGGTTATCCATTTTGGTGGCAAAAACGGGGAAGCAGACTATTATCTAAATGGTGGCCGATTGGGAAAGGGGGAGATGCAGCGAGACCTGGGTGTCATGGTACACCAGTCATTGAAGGTAGGCATGCAGGTGCAGCAGGCAGTAAAGAAAGCGAATGGTATGTTAGCTTTCATTGCAAAAGGATTTGAGTATAGGAGCAGGGAGGTTCTACTGCAGTTGTACAGGGTCTTGGTGAGACCGCACCTGGAGTATTGCGTACAGTTTTGGTCTCCAAATCTGAGGAAGGACATTATTGCCATAGAGGGAGTGCAGAGACGGTTCACCAGACTGATTCCTGGGATGTCAGGACTATCTTATGAAGAAAGACTGGATAGACTTGGTTTATACTCTATAGAATTTAGGAGATTGAGAGGGGATCTTATAGAAACTTACAAAATTCTTAAGGGGTTGGACAGGCTAGATGCAGGAAGATTGTTCCCGATGTTGGGGAAGTCCAGGACAAGGGGTCACAGCTTAAGGATAAGGGGGAAATCCTTTAAAACTGAGATGAGAAGAACTTTTTTCACACAGAGAGTGGTGAATCTCTGGAACTCTCTGTCACAGAGGGTAGTTGAGGCCAGTTCATTGGCTATATTTAAGAGGGAGTTAGATGTGGCCCTTGTGGCTAAGGGGATCAGGGGGTATGGAGAGAAGGCAGGTACGGGATACTGAGTTGGATGATCAGACATGATCATATTGAATGGCGGTGCAGGCTCGAAGGGCCGAATGGCCTACTCCTGCACCTAATTTCTATGTTTCTATGTTTCTATGTTTCTATGATAGAAATACAGAAAACAATGCAGTCTGTTCCCACCGCTGCATAGTTAGAGGACTAGAGGTCTCGCACAACATAAAGGAGAATGGAACAGGGGATAACAAGATGAGGAACCATTTTACTCAGCGGGTGGCTCGACTCTGGAACTGCAGATGCGGTGAGTTTAGGTCCCCGTGTGACCTTCAATTGGGTAAATAAATAGAAGGGGAAAGATTGCAAAACAACCGAGAGGGAACCTGGTGAAACTGGTGAGTTGTCTTGTCAGACAACACTGACATAATGGGGCGAACTGTGTTTCTACCATTGTGAGATTATTCCAGCTATCATCTTGCTGGCGATGAAATAACGACTGATTGTGCAGTCCTGTACCCATCTTGGATTTGTACTGCCCCCTTATGGTAAATAGGTGGATGGGCAATATTACACGCTGTCAGAGAGTGTTGTCATTGTTCGGAAGCAGCATGGTTATAGACAGAGTCTATTCTACAGTGCAGGTCTTCAGTGTTACAGGTGAATAGATACTAATGGGATAGATGGATATCGAGGAAACGCAGGCAAAACTGACAAGCCCATGCAGGCAAATTGATAGATATGGACGGACTGGGTCGAGGTCTCGGCCACCAAGCTGTATAACTTCATGACTCTCTGGCTTGTACTTGGACCTGGACACACTGGTCTCAGATGTTTCGAGACATCACATGGAGTGAATCCAACTTGGCTGCAGCCCGGCTTCAATGATGGGAAATATCTCAGGAGAGAGCGGAGATAGATTACCCTCGCAGTATTTTTGGCTGAACACTTCTTTCAATCTGTCTGCCTTGTCCTCACTCATATACTCTGACAGTTCTGCCAGTTGCACATGTTTCGCTCACAAGCAATCCCTTGCTGCAATTTCAGGGGATAAGACAGGAAATACACAACGTGCTGGAATAACTCAGCGGGTGAGGAAAACACAGACAGGTGATGGCTGGGGTCGGGGCACGTTTTCATTGACCAATGGTGGCCTAAACGGCAGTTTTCCGACGTTATTTCATGGTATATTCAGGATGTGGATCAAGGTCAAAGTCCTAGGTTTCAAGGTCAGTTTATTGTCACGTGTACCAATTAAGGTCCGGTGAAATTCGGATTGCAATACGATCATACTAAACAAAGCAACGACACACGTTTACAGAAAAAGTTAACATAAACATCCACCACAGCGGATTCCTCGCGTTCCTCACTGTGATGGAAGGCAATAAAGTCCAAGCCTCTTCCTCTTTTATTCTCCGCAGTCGGGGCGTTCGAATCTCCCGCGTCGGGGCGGTCGAACCTCCTGCGGCTTGGAGCTTCCGGTCGGCCTCTAACCATAGACAGCGAGCTCCAAGATGAGAAATTCCGCCGGCTCCCGCGGTTGTAGCCCCAATGTCGACCACGACATGGACCGCGGGTTAAAGTCCGCAGGCACCCACAGCTGGAGCTGCAAAGACGATCCCTGTCTAAGGGATCGCGGGCTCCGTGATGGTAAGTCCCGCAGGCTCCCTTAGTGGAGTTCTCGAAGTTGGGCTCCGGCAAAGGCTGCCAACTCCTGGGTGTTAGGCCGCAGTGCGGACGGAGAAACGATACGGAAAAAAATCGCATCTCCGTCGAGGTAAGAGATTAGAAAAAAAAATTCCCCAACTCCCCCGCCCCACCTCCACACAAAACAAGCTAAAGAACACTAAAAACGTGCATTTAACACATAAAAACAAACAACAAAGAAGGGACAGACAGACTGTTGGCGAGGCAGCCAATGCTGGCGCCACCAGGTTGTTGAATCACAGTTTAGGATTTCCATGTCAATGGATATTTTAAAGGCGGAAATTGACAGATTCTTGATTAATAGGTGTGTCGCGGGTTATAAAGAGAAGGCAGGAGAATGGTGTTGGGAAGAAAAGATTGAATGGAACAGATGTGATGGGTCGAATGGCCCAATTCTGATACTGTCACATGAACTTATGACCTGAGATATTGTGAAACCGGGGAGCCAAAACGAATTATTGTCGACAGTGTGAGACGAGTCTTGTGTGGGAAATGTCCAAGGAGCAGACCATTGAACCTTGACAAGGAGCGTGAAAGGATTCAGAAATAGACGGGTTACAGAGAATGCATAGACGTTGTGGTGAGCGGGACCAGGCTACGTTTGTAGTATCGGGGAAATAGAAGAAATGACACACAAACCGATCAAATATTACCATTGTAAATTACAAAGTTAGGTTGACATTATTATTTACACGATGTAACAATGTGTGTGAACGGATATCTAAGCCCATTTTTTAACTCCTCTCTGAATTTACTCTGGGTTAAAGCATAAATACACGTGTTAGTACATGAACTGAGAAGTCTCAACATGTATCCACACTGTTGGGCAATATATACCGGATAACTGAGATATTTGTCGTTATAATTGAAGTTTACAACCGGCCAGTTTAAAGAATGTGCAACATAGGTGACCCACATCAGTATAAAATTGGCAGACAAAGCAAAGAGTAAGACGATGGATTTCCTCCTGTTCTCCGCCTCTGGGTCAGCGCGGTTCTCTCCCTTGCTGTTGGCGCGGAGTTCCCTGCGGAGGCGATTGGCTGTGACAATGTTCCTGACAGTCAGAGCGTTAAACACCAGGATCAGTGCGATCGGAAACAGCGGCGTTAGAAAACTGTCAATCCACTCGTACACGGTCCAAAAGAGTGATGTGTAATAATCTGGGCTTTCGACACAAAACCACGGGACACCGTCAATAACAACTCCGGGCACAAACACAAAGTACCATGGAATGGATCGCAAGCAGGCAACGGTGCTCACTGCTCCCAATACCACAGCTGCACTTTTCTCCGTGCAGTATCTCGGTTTGAGCTTCTGACAGCAAATGGCCACATATCGATCAAAGGTGAATGCAACTGTGAACCAGACAGAACAGTCCAGGGCTGCTTGAAACAAGAACAGCTTCATTGAACAGACGGGAGTGATGAACAAGAAACTAACTGGGAAATGGATGTTGTTAATTCGATTCAATATCACGTTAAGGATGACGAGCAACAAATCAGCCACCGACATGGCCACCAGGTAACAGGTGATGCATCGAGAGAGGCCGCACTTCCCTCGTCTTAGGATCACAATCGCCACGACGTTAACTGAAAGGAAATGAATTAAAAACAACAATTTACTTCCACAAATAATAGTAGAAACATGTTAAGAAGGAACATGGTAGATGGAAGCAGAGAAAGATACGGGGCCCTACTAGCGGCTCCATGCGATCACGGCTGTTCATTCACTCCAGTCCCTGTTCCAACCTACTCCCCGCGGTCCCTTCAATCCCATTGGCACCGAGAAACATCAGACGAATGATCCCTCGTAACGTGTCCTATGTGTGGATCTGTCCAAATGCCTCAAATGTTGTTATTATTTGTGGAATTCACTGCACAGAAGGCAGTAGAGGCCAATTCACGAGATTTTCAAGAGAAAGTTAGATGTAGCTCTTAGGGCTAATGGAATCAAGGGATATGGGGAGAAAGCAGGAACGGGGTACTGATTTTGGATGATCAGCCATGATCATATTGAATGATGGTGCTGGACCTCCTGTATATGTTTCTATGTTAGAGAGTCATAGAGTGATACGGCACGGAAACAGGTCGTTCAGCCCAGCTATGAGTATAGCAGTTGGGAGGCCATGTTAAAGTTGTACTGGGCATTGGTGAGGCCTCATTTAGGATATTGCGTTCAGCTTTGGTCACCCTGTTATAGGAAAGATGATGTTAAAATGGAAACCGTGCAGAGAAGATTGACCAGGATGTTGCCATGAATCGCGGTCCTGAACTATAGAGATAGAGGTTCAGCAGGCTAGGACTTTATTCCTTGGAGCGCAGGGGGATGAGGGGTGATAAGATCACGAGAGGAATAAATCGGGTAAATGCACAGTAGATTGCCCAGAATAAGGGAATCGAGACCAGGGTGCATGGGCCCCAGGTGAGAGGGAAAGACAGATACGATCCTGAGCGGCAACTTTGTCACACAAGGATGGGTATACGGAACGAGCTGCTAGAGGAGGTAGTTGAGGTAGGTACTGTTATAACGTTTAAAAAAAAACATTTGGACAGATACATGGATATGAAAGGGCTAGAGGGATATGGGCTGAACGCGAGCAATTGGAGCCAGTGTAGATGAGGCTTCACTGTTTCACTGACTGATGAACAAGGACCCTCAGATCTCGTTGTACTTCCCCTTTTCCCAACTTGACACCATTTAGATAATAATCTGCCTTCCTGCTTTTGCTACTAAGGTGGATAACCTCAAATTTATCCACATTTGACTACATCTGCCATGCATTTGCCCACTCACCCAACCTGTCCAAATCGCCCTGCATTCTCATAGCATCATCCACACTTTGCCACCCAGCTTTGTGCCATCTGCAAATTTGCTAATGTTACTTTGAATCCCTTCATCCAAATCATTGATGTATATTGTAAATAGCTGCGGTCCCAGCACCGAGCCTTGCGGTACCCCACTAGTCACTGCCTGCCATTCTGAAAGGGACCCGACGCATGGAATGGAGGGTTTTAATTAATAGAAAGGATTGGATGGGCTGATGTTCCTTACACTGGAGCCCAGATCGGACAGTGAATTATAAAATTACGAGATGCATAAATATCATAGATAATCATTGTTTCCATCAAGAGGATAGGAGAGATGATATGGATTTAAGGGGAAAGAGAGATGTGTAAAGGCGACCTCAGGGGAAATATTTCACACCAAGCTCATCTCCAAACACGTGGAACTTGGAATCAGCACTCCCCTTTGCAACCTAATCCTCGACTTCCTGACCAACATACCATTATCAGTGAGGATAGGTGACAAATCATCATCAACTATAATTCTCAACACTGGTACCCCGCAAGGGTGCGTACTCAGCCCCCTACGATACTCCTTGTACACACATACCGGTGCAGACCAATACCAATGCAACTCAACTTACAAGTTCACAGATGACACCACCGTAGTTGGTTCAATATCAAATAATGACGAGATGGAGTACAGGAAGGTGATCGAGAACCTTGTGCCAAGACACAAACTCCGTCGATGTCAGCAACGCAAAGGAGATAGTGATCGATTTCATGGGAAATAGCGGTAAACATAACCCGTATACATTGACGTAGCCCAAGTAGAGATGGTCAACAGTTTGAGTTCCTAGCAATAAATATCAACAACAATTTGTCCTGGAGCAGCCACTTCAAAGCTGTGACCAAGAAACCACACTAATGCATCTAGTTCCTTAGACCGCTTATGAAGTGTGTTATGTCCCCAACAACTCTCATCAACTACAACTGCGTGGAAAGCATTTTAACGGCACGCATCACACCATGGTTTGGGAATAGATCCATCTATGTCCATAAGACATTGCAGAGACTAGTGGATACAACCCAGACCATCACATAAACCAACTTCCCATTGACTCCATCAACACTTCACGCTGCCTCGGCAAGGCCACCACAATAATCAAGGACCAGTCTCACCCTGTTCATCCCTCGTCTCCCCTCTCCCATCCGTCAACAGGTACAGAAGTTTGAAAACGCATACCTCCAGATTCAGGGACAATTTCTTCCCAGATGCTATCAGACAACTGAATCTTTCTCTCATCAGCTAGAATGCGGTCCTGTCAACCCATCTAACTCATTGGAGACCTTTGAACTATATGTAATCGGACTGTATCTTGCACTAAATGTCTTTATCTGAGCACCGTGGAAGGATTGATTGTATTCAAGTATACACGTTACAATAATGAACTAAACTGAAGACCGTAGTTATCAGGAAATATCCGTGTAGGGAGGAACTGCAGATGCAGGTTTACACCGAAGATAGATACAACAAGCTGGTGTAACTCAGCTGGACAGGCCGCATCTCCGGAGAGAAGGAATGGGTGACGTCTCAGGGTCGAGACCCGTCTTCAGTCATTCCTTCTCTCCAGAGTTGCTGCCTGTCCCGCATTTTGTGTATATCCGGAAAGAACAACCAGAGGAGAGAGTTGAGACAGATACAAATACCGACATTTAAAGGCACTCGCACAGATATTTAGAGAAGAAAAGGATAGCGATACCCGCCCCTGATGCAGGCGAAGGCGTTCAGCGCCGTTCAGGTCGGCATGGATTAGTTGGTCGGAAAGTGCCGGTTTTTGTGCTCCACGATTCTGATTCCAATATCTCTAACAAATTGTTCCTCAGATCCGGCGCATAATCCCACGCTATAATGTCTCCCAGAGATACGGAGTAATAACATTTGATTGTTAAAAGTGCCTCGAAACCGCCGGCTTTGCTAAGGTTTATCAATACACGGGATTTTATTTTTATGGTGCTATAAATAATGAGATTGTGGACAAAAATCAGGGAGTGATCAAAATCTGCGTCCTGTGAATTCAGGCGCTATAATAACCCAACAGAAATGATTCAATGCAAACGTCATCTTTCCCA
>NW_026576325.1:0-65000 GCF_028641065.1 Leucoraja erinaceus
TGGAGGCGGTTGAGATGGAAGTCTACGGCCGGAGGGCTTTATACTGGAATGATGATTAAGAAAGAACTGCAGATGCTGGAAAAATCGAAGATAGACAAAAATGCTGGAGAAAAATGCGGGATGAGGGCAGCATCTATGGAGACCTAGAAGGAATAGGTGTACGTTTCGGGTTGAGACCCGGAAGCATCTATGGAGCGAAGGAATAGGTGACGTTTAGGGTCGAGACCGGAAGGGTCTCGACCCGAAACGTCACCTATTCCTCTTCGCCCATAGCATGCTGCCTCACCCGCGAGTTTCGCCAGCATTTTTGTCTATACTGGAAATGAAGTCAAAGGTGAAGCGAGATGAAGGGCGTTTAAGGTGGACACAAAGGGCGGAGTAAATCAGCGGGACAGGCAGCATCTCTGGAGAGAAGGAATGGGTGGACGTTTCAGGTTGAGACCCTTTTTCAGACTCTGAAGAAAGTGTCCAGTCTGGAGAAGGTTCTCAACCCGAAACGTTGCCCATTCCTTCTCTCCAGAGATGCTGCCTGTCCCGCTGAGTTACTCCAGCACTTTGTGTCTATCTTCGGTTTAAAACCAGCGTTTCTTCCCAGGTATTATCAGAAAACCAAACTATCCTATCACCAACTGGAGAACAGTCCCAACTTATCATTTACCTCCTTGGAGACCCTTGGACTATCTTTAATCCGCCTTTACCTTGCACTAAACGTTATTCCCTTTATCCTGTATCTGTACAGTGTGGACGGCTCGATTGTAATCATGTATTGTCTTTCCTCTCATACCATTATATGCAACAATAAAAGTATTTTCATTGTAGCTCGGTACATGTAATAATAGACTAAACTAATCGTTTAGTCCAGCACAAGATTGTTCCCGATGTTGGGGAAGTCCAGGACAAGGGGTCACAGCTTAAGGATAAGGGGGGAAATCTTTTAAAACCGTGATGAGAAGAAGTTTTTTCACGCAGAGAGTGGTGAATCTCTGGAACTCTCTGCCGCAGAGGGTAGTCGAGGCCACAGTTCATATGGGCTATAGTTAAGAGGGGAGTTAGATGTGGCCCTTGTGGCTAAGGGGATCAGGGGGTATGGAGAGAAGGCAGGTACGGGATACTGAGTTGGATGATCAGCCATGATCATATTGAATGGCGGTGCAGGCTCGAAGGGCCGAAATGGCCTACTCCCTGCACTAATTTCTATGTTTCTATGTTTTACAGCATTATAGTGTTACAGTTTCAAAAAGCATAACTTTTTTTGATAAAAGTGTGAGCATCAAAGCAATAAAGTTGATGTGAAACTTTCAAGACATATTAGAAAAACATTTTTGACAACTGGATTAATTTTGTTGTACAACTAGCTATTTCACCGTATCCTGTTAAGTGGCGAAAACAAAACGTGTTTCAAGCATCAGCAGACCAAATGTGTAGGAAGGAACCTGCAGATGCTGGTTTACACCGCAGATAGACACAAAATGCTGGAGTAACTCAGCGGGACAGGCAGCATCTCTGGAAAGACGTTTCGGTCTGAAGAAGGGTCTGAATCGACACCCGTTCCTTCTCTCCAGAGATGGTGCCTGTCCGGCTGAGTTACTCCAGCATTTTTAGTTTAGTTTAGTTTAGAGATACAGCGCGGAAACAGGCCCTTCGGTCCACCGCGTCCGTGCCGACCAGCGATCCCCGCACACTAACACTATCCTACACCCACTAGGGACAACTTGCATTTACACCAAGCCAATTAACCTACAAACCTGTACGTGTTTAGGGTGTGGGAGGAAAGCGAAGATTTCGGAGAAAGCCCACAGCAGGTCACAGGGAGAACGTACAAACTCCGTACAGACAGCACCTGAAGTCGGGGTCGAACCTGGGTCTCCGGGGCTGAATTTGCTGTGAGGCAGCAACTCTACTGCTGTGCCACCATGTCTATCTTCAAGCAACAATAGCCAGCTGGATGATGCTATTAGTACCATTCGGCCTACATCACAGTAGTACAGAAACAAGGGCAAGTCAAAGTAAGGCAACACTGATTGAAACATCATATTTCTTTGCGAACGGAATCAAGCTTTAGCGGCAGTGAGGAAAGGCGAGTACAGGTTTTGCGAAGTCTGCAGTCCTGGGCGAGCGATCCTTGCTCCGTCAGTCTCCGTAGTACGGGAAATTTAATCCTTCCATTCGGCGGGCGAACACGGAATTAAAATGCTCAGTCTGGGCTGCGGTGAAATGGTTCTTCCAATCGCCAGCAATGCCTGGAACGAGAGTTGTTTAATAGTCAATAGACAATAGACGCAGAATTCGGCCATTCGAGCCAGCACCGCTATTCAATGTGATCATGGCTGATCATCCCCAATCAGTACCCCGTTCCTGCCTTCTCCCCATATCCCCTGACTCCGCTATTTTTAAGAGCCCTATCTAGCTCTCTATTGAAAGCATCCAGAGAAACCAGCCTCCACCGCCCTCTGAGGCAGAGAATTCCACAGACTCACCACTCTCTGTGAGAAAAAGTGTTTCCTCATCTCCGTTCTAAATGGCTGACCCCTTATTCTTAAACTGTGTGGCCCCTGGTTCTGGACTCCCCCAACATCGGGAACATCTGGAGAGAAAGAGTGGGTGACGTTTCGGGTAGAGAAAGGTCTCGACCTGAAACGTCACCCATTCCTTCTTTCTAGAGATACTAACAAAACTGTGAATGGTAAAATGTGTCTTCGTTACACTAAGGACTTTGGCCTTTTTTGCAATAGTTTTGCGGGGTTTTAATTTATTGATTTTTTAATGTTATTATATGTTATCTATGAGTTGTTATGTGTTTACAGGCCTGTTAACCTGCTGTAAATAGGGATTTCATCATCGGTCCATTTTGACAATTAAATCTTGACTCTCTTGATGTAGAAATCATTCAAATGACTTTAAGGTAGACAAAAATGCTGGAGAAACTCAGCAGGTGAGGCAGCATCTATGGAGCGAAGGAATAGGTGACGTTTCGGGTCGATATCCTACTTTAGACTGATTCAAATGACTTTAATTTAGTTTAGAGTTACAGCATGGAAACAGGCCCTTCGGCCCACCCAGTCCGTGCTGGCCAGCGATTCCCGCACATTAACACTAGCCTACATACACACACTAGGAACAATTTACAATTTGACCAAGCTTATTACTGTACGCACACCTGGAGTATTGCGTACAGTTTTGGTCTCCAAATCTGAGGAAGGACATTATTGCCATAGAGGGAGTGCAGAGAAGGTTCACCAGACTGATTCCTGGAATGTCAGGACTGTCTTATGAAGAAAGACTGGATAGACTTGGTTTATACACTCTAGAATTTAGGAGATTGAGAGGGGATCTTATAGAAACTTACAAAATTATTAAGGGGTTGGACAGGCTAGATGCAGGAATAAAAGTATTTTCATTGTACCTCGGTACATGTAATAATAGACTAAACTAATCGTTTAGTCCAGCACAAGATTGCTCCCGATGTTGGGGAAGTCCAGGACAAGGGGTCACAGCTTAAGGATAAGGGGGAAATCCTTTAAAACCGAGATGAGAAGAACTTTTTTTCACACAGAGAGTGGTGAATCTCTGGAACTCTCTGCCACAGAGGGTAGTTGAGGCCAGTTCATTGGCTATATTTAAGAGGGAGTTAGATGTGGCCCTTGTGGCTAAGGGGATCAGAGGGTATGGAGAGAAGGCAGGTACGGGATACTGAGTTGGATGATCAGCCATGATCATATTGAATGGCGGTGCAGGCTCGAAGGGCCGAATGGCCTACTCCTGCACCTAATTTCTATGTTTCTATGTTTCTATTAGCCAATCAACCTGCCTGCCTTTGAGGAGTAGAAGGAAACCGGAGCACCTGAAGAAAACCCACTCAGGTCACTGGGAGAACGTACAAACTCCGCGCAGACAGCATCTGTAGTCAGGATCGAAACCGTGTCTCTGGCGCTGCTACTTCTTCTTGAGTATGGCGTGCACAGCCTAAAGTTGTAGGATAACTTGTTCTACTTGATCTTGTTTGATTGTGCACGCCGGGTTGATTGCACTCGTCGAAACAAGGCCCGGACCACGTGAAGGTTGCAGTCTCCCACCCCACTCTCTGGCGCTGTGAGGCAGGAACTCTACCGCTGCGCCACCGTGCCGACCAATGCTAAAAAACAAATCCTTTCCCAAGTTACCTTTTCTTAAAAAGTTGCCTTTCTTTTGATCCATCACTTCCATGGGTACAAAGCTGTAGTTGGACATGTTGTTCTGCTTCATGTTGGTGAATTTACATTGATTTGCAATCGACTCCATTGCAGCCTCACTCAGAGGCCTGTCAACGAAGGCCCCAAGTTTCACCAGAGCTCCTCGCATGTCCTGAAATACATAGGGAGGGACAAAGCTGATGTCAAACTTTAAAGACAACTTAGAAAAACTTGTTTAAGAAAGAGCTGCAGTTTTGAGTCTGGGCCTTTCTTCGGTGATGGGGGGGGGAAGAAAGGAAGAAAGCTGGAAGAGAGAAGGCAAATGAAGTAATAATATATGAAAATAATATATGAAAATAATATATGTAAATGAAGTATAATAGATACAGGTGAGTGAGCAGCATAGTTTAACACCGGATAATTTGAAAAACATGCTTGTAATTATGTGCAACCAGGCAATAGGTGCAGGAGTAGGCCATTCGGCCCTTCGAGCCAGCACCGCCATTCAATGTGATCATGGCTGATCATCCCCAATCAGTACCCCGTTCCTGCCTTCTCCCCATATACCCTGACTCCGCTATCTCTAAGAGCCCTATCTAGCTCTCTCTTGAAAGCATCCAGAGAACCTGCCTCCACCTCCCTCGAATTCCACAGACTCACCACTCTCTGTGAGAAAAAGTGTTTCCTCGTCTCCGTTCTAACTTTGGTCATTTAATGTAGTACTGTATACCTGTATATTATCATTTAAAACCATGTTTTGGGGGTGGAAATAAATGCCTTTTTGGTAATGTTATTATGGCTTTTTGCCTACCTATTTCTGAGTTATTTTGTGCCTAAACATCCTGGCTCCAGTTATAACAAAACTAATCAAGTGGTCAAAAAAGTAGACACAAAATGCTGGAGTAACTCAGCGGGTGAGGCAGCATCTCTGGAGAGAAGGAATAGGCGACGTACCGGGGGCGAGACCCTTCTTCAGACCGAGAGTCAGGGGAAAGGGAAACAACAGATATAGACGGTGATGTAGAGAGACAAAGAACAAATGAGTGAACTCTTCCATCCGTTTCAACTTCACATTCTGTCTTTTCATCTCTAGCCTTTGTTCAACCATCTGTCTACAAATCCACCACTCACCTGTATCTACATTACTTTCTTTGGGCTCCTCTCTTCCAGCTTTCCCCCCCCCCCCCACACCCCCCCCGCCATTCGTCTGAAGAAAGACCCTGACTCAAAATGTCCCCTATCCATGTTCTCCACAGATGCTGCCTGACCCGCTGAGTTACTCCAGCACTCTGTGAAACGTCACCTATCCATGTTCTCCACAGGTGCTGCCTGACCCGCTGAGTTACTCCAGCACTCTGTGAAACGTCACCTATCCATGTTCTCCACAGATGCTGCCTGACCCACTGAGTTACTCCAGCACTCTGTGAAACGTCACCTATCCATGTTCTCCACAGATGCTGCCTGACCCGCTGAGTTACTCCAGCACTCTGTGAAACGTCACCTATCCATGTTCTCCACAGATGCTGCCTGACCCGCTGCGTTACTCCAGCACCCTGTCAAACGTCACCTATCCATGTTCTCCACAGATGCTGCCTGACCCGCTGAGTTACTCCAGCACTCTGTGTGTGTGTTTTGGAATGTAGGTTGACGAGGGGGGTGGGGGGGGGGGGGTGGGGGAAGAAATAGGTGTGAGCCCAGATGGGGCACAGAGGAGAGTGGGAGGGGGAGGGGTGGGGGGGGGGGGGGGGGTAGTGACTTAAAATTGGGAAATTCATTGTTCGTACCGTTGGGTTGTGAGCTACCCAAGTAGAATATGAGGTGCTGTTCCTCCAGATTTTGTGTGACTTCACTCTGGCAATGGAGGAGGCCCAAGAGAGAATTAGGTGCAGGAGTAGGCCATTCGGCCCTTCGAGCCTGCACCGCCATTCAATATGAAGAGGTCAGAGTGGGATTGGGGAAGGAGAGAGAAGATGAAAATGGTTTGTCACCGGAAGATCCAACAGGTCTTTATATTCACAGGGGGGGGTGGGAGGGGCGAAGGGAGGACCCAGTATGGGGGAAACACTGTGAGGGGGGTTTTTTGGGGGGCGGGGGGGGGGGGGAAGGAGGAAGGGAGGACCCAGTATGGGGGGAAACACTGTGAGGGGGGGTTTGGGGGGGGGGAGAGAGAACAAAGGAGGACCTGCCGTGGACAACTTTGTAACTTTCTCGGTGCCCTTTAGGTAGCGACACTTTACGTACATTGGGCAGACAAAACAAAGATTATCACTGAGACTTGCCACATGTGTTCGCTCATTCATTCACCAACCTTCAGCATTTCTTCGTAGGTTAGAAACAAGAAGTTATCCTTATCCTTTAACGGCCACCAGCTCCGAATGTGGTCAAACCAGGAGCCAAACATCACTGCCAGAAGCAAAACAAAAAATAACTCAAAGAGTATAAATAACACAATTTTCTTTAACATGTAAACAATCACTTCTATCACAGCTCGGAAGAGATTAAAATCTGGACAGCATGTCGACATGTGATGCCTGTACGGTCGTGAGTGGTCGCCCAAAAAGTCGTACCTTTCTCTGATGGTAGGGAATTGAAGAATACAGTTGAACAGAGGGATCTGGGAATAACCGTGCATAATTCCTTGAAGGTGGAATCTCATATAGATAGGGTGGTAAAGAAAGCTTTTGGTATGCTAGCCTTTATAAATCAGAGCATTGAGTATAGAAGCTGGGATGTAATGTTAAAATTGTACAAGGCATTGGTGAGACCAAATCTGGAGTATGGTGTACAATTTTGGTCGCCCAATTATAGGAAAGATGTCAACAAAATAGAGAGAGTACAGAGGAGATTTACTAGAATGTTGTCTGTGTTTCAACAACTAAGTTACAGAGATAGGTTGAATAAGTTAGGTCTTTATTCTCTGGAGCGCAGAAGGTTAAGGGGGGACTTGATAGAGGTCTTTAAAATGATGAGAGGGATAGACAGTAGATGTGGACCAGCTTTTCCCTTTGAGAATAGGGAAGATTCAAACAAGAGGACATGACTTCAGAATTAAGGGACAGAAGTTTAGGGGTAATATGAGGGGGAACTTCTTTACTCAGAGAGTGGTAGCGGTGTGGAATGAGCTTACAGTGGAAGTGGTGGAGGCAGGTTCATGGGTATCATTTAAAAATAAATTGGATAGGCATATGGATGAGAAGGGAATGAAGGGTTATGGTATGAGTGCAGGCAGGTGGGACTAAGGGAAAAAAGGTTGTTCGGCACGGACTTGTACGGCCGAGATGGCCTGTTTCCGTGCTGTAATTGTTATATGGTTATATGATCGTGGCTGGATTTTCAACGTTGAACTATTTCGGCGACTTCCTGCGACTATGACGGGTGCCGACAGTCGTTGAAAAAATCGCGTTAAGTGGGACAGGCCCTTCAGTCTACAAACCCGCACGTCTTTGGAGTGTGGGAGGAAACCGGAGCACCCAGAGAAAACCCACGCAGGTCACGGGGAGAAGGTACAAACTCCATACAGACAGCGCCCGTAGCCAGGATCGAACCTGGGTCTCTGCCGCTGTGAGGCAGCAGCTCTACCCGCTGCGCCACCGCGCCGCCCAAATTTATTGAACTTCCATTTTAAGTTGTTTTATTGTGTTATTTATTGAGTATTGTGATTACCAACCTGTTGGATATTGTGGGTAGGGTGAGCTGCTTTAAATATCTGGTAGTCCACATCTCAGAGGATATGACATGGACATCACACGCTGCAGCACTGGTGAGTAAGGCAAGGCAGCGCCTTTACCACCTCAGGCAATTGAGGAAATTCATGTGTCTCTGAGGATCCTCCAGAGCTTCTACTCAGCGATGGTGGAAAGCATCTTGTTCGGAAATATTACAATCTGGTTTGGGAATTGTTCTGCCCAGGACAAGAAGGCTCTGCAGAGAGTAGTGCGTTCGGCCGAACGCACTATGGGAACTTCACTCGCCCCCCTGCAGGAACTATACACCAGAACAACAACATTATGGGGGACCCTTTCCACCCCAGCAATGGACTGTTCCAGCTGCTACGGTCAGGCAAACGCCTCCGTTGCCATGCTGTGAGAACGGAGAGGATGAGAAGTAGTTTCTTCTCAGAGGCCATTAGGACTGTGAACTCCTGCCTCACCAGGGACTAACTTTACTGAACCATTTACTGTTGTGTGGTGTCTTTTTAAAATTGCTGTTTTTTCTTTTTTTCCCCCACAAATATGTAATTACTGATCCTGTCCCATTCAGTTTTGTAGTTTGTTTTTTTGCACAATCCGCGCGAGCATTTCCACTTTTCATTTCACTGCACATCTCGTATGCGCTTGTGACGAATAAACTTGGCTTGTTGCTGCTACAAGTGTAGATCTCACTGTTCCATTTTGGTACATATGACAATCAGACACTCTTGACTCATGTGTGTATTGACATAAACCGTGACCAATGTAAAGAGCGACGCAGTGGTGCAGCGGTAGAAATGCTGCCTTACATTGGCTCCCTGTACGTCAGAGAATTGATTTTAAAATCCTGCTGCTCACCTATAAATCACTACATGGTTTAGGACCAAAGTATATCACTGACATGCTTCCACTATATAAGCCTTCTAGACCGCTAAGATCTTCTGAAACCAATCTGGCAGTGATTCCCAGAGTAAATACAAAACATGGGAAAGCAGGATTTAGTTACTCTGCAACAAATAGCTGGAATAAACGTCCTGAAGATTTAAGACTTGCCTCAACTTTGACCACTTTTAAAACAAGACTGAAAACTTTTATGTTGACTTTAGCTTTCAGCTAAATCTTAAATACATTGCACTTTTAACTTTTGCAACTTTTTATAATGCATTTTTAATTTTGCTTTTCTTTTCTTTTAATTCTTCTATTTTATTTCATTTTATTATTTCATTTTATCGTATGACATGTTTTTATGTGAAGCACTTTGCGTCTGCCTCGTGTATGAAATGTGCTATATATAAATAAAGTTGCCTTGCCTTGCCTTACACCCGGGTTCAATCACAATTACGGGCGCTGACTTTACGGAGTTTGCACGTTCTCCCCGTGACCGCGTGGGTTTTCTCCGGGTGCTCCGGTTTCCTCCCACACTCCAAAGACGTGCGGGTTTGTAGGTTAATTGGCTTGGGTATAATCGTAAAATTGTCTCTCGTGTGTTGTAGGATTGTGCTAGTGTGTGGGATTCGCTGGTCGGTGTGGACTCGGTGGGCCGAAGGGCCTGTTTTGCGATGCATCTTTAATATAAACTTAACTAAACGAAACAAATATGGACCATTACCCTTTCCTTCCAAGAAGGTGTCAATGAACTCCTCAAAAGTGCCTGGGTCATCCAGGAATGTGGCCATGTTGTGGTAATGATAAGAGGACACAAGGGCATCCTTTGGGTTGCGGGCCACATATATTACCTGCAAGATTTAACACAATATATTCAGTCTGCAAGTAACACTTGAAGAACAATCCAGAGGCCAGAAGACACAGAGTGCTGGAGTAACTCCGCGGGTGCAGCAGCATCTATGGAGCTAAGGAAATAGGTAACGTTTCGGGTCGAAACCCTTCCGGGTTTCGGCCCGAAACATTGCCTATTTCCTGCGCTCCATAGATGCTGCTGCACCATAACTCAGCGGGTCAGGCAGCATCTGTGGAGAACATGGATAGGTGACGTTTCACAGAGTGCTGGAGTAACTCAGCGGGTCAGGCAGCATCTGTGGAGAACATGGATAGGTGACGTTTTGGGTCGGGCCCTTCAGATTCTCCACAGATGCTGCCTGACCAACTGAGTTACTCCAGCACTCTGTGAAACATCACCTATCCATGTTCTCCACAGATGCTGCCTGACCCGCTGAGTTACTCCAGCACTCTGTGAAACATCACCTATCCATGTTCTCCACAGATGACGTTGTGCTCAATTTGCGATCTCCTGGTTCACCGCTCACTTCTAATTGGGTAGAAAAACGATGCCACCTCACCTTGGCCTTTGATGAGTAGAAGGTCTTCGGCATCATGTGGTGACAAAGGTGCGTTACCATGTATCGGGGTGATGGTCTCTCCTCCAGTAGGCCTTTACCGGTTACCTGCTCTAACCAGGGGACTCTGCGCCAGTTTGGAATGGTCAGGACTGGTGTCAGATCCCCGCTGTTGTAGATCAGAGGGATTATTTCTTGCATCCATGTTGTGCCTGTTTGTACAAACAGCGGAGCTCAACAACATAGAACAGCTGGAAGCTATCCGCCCATCCCCCCAGAAACGTCACCCCTTCCTTCTCTCCACAGACCCTGCCGCCTGCCTCGGCTGAGTTACTCCAGCATTTGGTGTCTATCTTCCGATTAAACCAGCGTCTGGGTTAATGGTTTAAGAAGGAACTGCAGATGCTGGAGAATCGAAGGTAGACAAAAAAGCTGGAGAAACTCAGCGGGTGCAGCAGCATCTATGGAGCGAAGGAAATAGGCCTGGGTTAAGGGTTTGGACACGCTAGAGGCAGGAAACATGTCCCCGATGTTGGGGGAGTCCAGAACCAGGGGCCACACAGTTTAAGAATAAGGAGTAAGCCATTTAGAATGGAGACGAGGAAACACTTTTTCTCACAGAGAGTTGTGAGTCTGTGGAATTCTCTGCCTCAGAGGGCGGTGGAGGCAGGTTCTCTGGATACTTTCAAGAGAGAGCTGAATAGGGCTCTTAAAAATAGCGGAGTCAGGGGATATGGGGAGAAGGCAGGAACGGGGTACTGATTGGGGATGATCAGCCATGATCACATTGAATGGCGGTGCTGGCTCGAAGGGCCGAATGGCCTCTACTCCTGCACCTATTGTCTATTGTCTGCAGTTCCTTGCTACGTGTGATGCCAAGCTATGTCAAGTGTGCACCTTGCTGACACATGCAGGACGGCAAGTGTGGAGTAACTCAGTGGTTCAGGCAGCATCTTAGGAGCGAGGGAAATGTTGACTCAGTTACTCAGCGGGTCAGGATAGTTAATCTGCAAGATAGTTTTGTTTGGTTTAGCGGGTCTGAAGAGAAGGAATGGGCGAGGTTTTGGGTCGAGACTCTGCTTCACACTCCAGCCGGGGGAGAGGGAGGAGAGGGAGATGTGACACATGGATGGTTAATGGGCCTGTCCCACCTAGGAGACTGCCGGTGAATACGACAATGCAATTCACCAAGGTCAGCAGTGGCGACAAGCTACGACAACGCCTACGTCAAGCCGCGCTCATTTGCATCACGCCCACTGTTGCCAAAAAATGTTCAGCATGTTGAAAATCCAGCGGTGACCAGAAAGATGCTTCGACTCTTTGGGCGACTGAGGAGGCGACCCATGACCATACAGGCGACACTCCGGCAACCAGGTTGGGGAAGTCCAGTCGCCTGTAGTTGCCTAAACAATTGCCTAAGTGGGACAGGACCACAAGAATGTGGAATCTTTGGTGTGAAACAGCATTTGCAGTTCCTTCCTGCACACTTCCACAAAGGTGTTGCCTCAATTAAGGGACAGAAGTTTAGGGGTAACATGAGGGGGAACTTCTTTACTCAGAGAGTGGTAGCGGTGTGGAATGAGCTTCCAGTGGAAGTGGTGGAGGCAGGTTCATTGGTATCATTTAAAAATAAATTGGATAGGCATATGGATGAGAAGGGAATGGAGGGTTATGGTATGAGTGCAGGCAGGTGGGACTAAGGGAAAAAAGTTGTTCGGCACGGACTTGTAGGGCCGAGATGGCCTGTTTCCGTGCTGTAATTGTTATACGGTTATATAGTTAACAGGCAGCCAGCATCGTCAAAATCCCACACACCCTGGCCACGCTCTCATTTCGGGAAGTATAAATCTACCCAATCTATTCCTCTCATGATTTTGTCCACCTATCCAATCCAAGTCCAATCCAACTTTATTTGTTAAGCACTTTAAAACAGCCAATGTTGACCAAAGTACTGTACAGAAGAATAAACAAGACATCATAACCAAACACCATAACAGCTCACATGAGGCGCAAAAATTACACATGAAATAAATTAAAAGACATAAAAATAATAACCATGGAATAAAAGCAATCAAAAAATAAGAGATTAACTCAAGTATATAAATAAAGTCGACATCTTACTGGGTATCAAAGGCCACGGAGAAGAGATGGGTCTTAAGAAGTGATTTATAAGATCTATAAGACCTCTATAAGATCACCCTCATCCTCCTGCGCTCCATTGAATAGAGACCCAGCCTACTCAACCTCTCCCTGTAGCTCACACCCTGGCAACATCCTCATAAATAAAAAATGGACAATAGGTGCAGGAGTAGGCCATTCGGCCCTTCGAGCCAGCACCACCATTCAATGTGATCATGGCTGATCATCACCAATCAGTACCCCGTTCCTGCCTTCTCCCCATATCCCCTGACTCCGCTATTTTTAAGAGCCCTATCCAGCTCTCTCATGAAAGCATCCAGAGAACCGGCCACCACCACCCTCTGAGGCAGAGAATTCCACACTCACCACTCTCTGTGAGAAAAAGTGTTTCCTCGTCTCCGTTCTAAATGGCTTACCCCTTATTCTTAAACTGTGTGGCCTCTGGTTCTAGACTCTCCCAACATCGGGAACATGTTTCCTGCCTCTAGCGTGTCCAAACCCTTAACAATGTTATATGTTTCAATGAGATGCCCTCTCATCCTTCTAAACTCCAGAGTGTACAAGCCCAGCTGCTCCATTCAGACTGAGAATCTTCTCTATACCTTCTCCAGCTTGACAATATTTTTTCTGTAACATGGTGCCCAGAACTGAACAAAATACTCTAAATGCGGTCTCTCTTTCTGCAACTGAAGTATAAATGGGAAAAGACAGACACAAAAAGCTGGAGTAACTCAGCGGGACAGGCAGCATCTCTGGAGACAAGGAATGGGTGACGTTTCGGGCAGAGACCCTTCTTCAGACAAACAAGGGTCTTGACCCGAAAGGTCACCCATTCAACAGACAACAGACAAAAGACAATAGACAATAGGTGCAGGAGTAGGCCATTAGGCCCTTCGAGCCAGCACGACCATTCATTTTGATCATGGCTGATCATCCACAATCAGTACCCCGTTCCTGCCTTCTCCCCATATCCCCTGACTCTGCTATCTTTAAGAGCCCTATCTAGCTCTCTCTTGAAAGTATCCGGAGAACCGGCCTCCACAGACTCACAACTCTCATTCTCTCCAGAGATGCTGCCTGTCCCGCTGAGTTACTCCAGCTTTTTGTATCTATCTTCGGTTTAAACCAGCATCTGCAGTTCCTTCCTATACACATTGTACAAATGGGGAACATCACTCAAGCCAAAGGGGGATATGAGAGGAAGAACAAGGCGGGCCAGAGACCAGTTGCAGCGAGCTCTGGTGCAGAGTGCAGCAAATATTATTGGAACGGTTGCGAGCCATCGGTCAACATATGCTGCAATCTCCGAATCGATGAACACACTCATGTCCGGGAGATCGTGCAAACATCACCTGGATTAGCACGGGACACACATAATCTGCAAGGTAGTTTAGTTTAGAGCTACAGCGCGGAAACAGGCCCTTCGGCCCACCGGGTCCGTGCCGACCAGCGATCCCCGCACACTAACACTACCCTACACCCACTAGGGACATCTTTTTTTTAACATTTATACCAAGCCAATTAACCTGCAAACCTGCACGTCTTTGGAGTGTGGGAGGAAACCGAAGATCTCGGAGAAAACTCACTGGGAGGTTGTACAAACTCCGTACAGATAGCATCCGTGGTCAGGATCGAACCCGGGTCTCTGGTGCTGCATTTGCTGTAAGGCAGCAACTCTACCGCTGTGGCACCGCGACCGATGGGGTGAAGGCCATTTGGCCCATCGTGTCAATGTCAACTCGAGGTGAAACCGATCTTTCGATTTTTACGGAGGTGTTTGACATCGTGAGGGGAATAGATGGGACGGGAATCAAGAAGGTTAAAAGGTCATGTGATAGGAGCAGAATTAGGCCATTCAGCCCATCAAGTCTACTCCGCCATTCAATCATGGCTGATCTATCCCTCCTAACCCCATTCTCCTGCCTTCTCCCCATAACCTCTGACACCCGCACTGATCAAGAATCTGTCTATCTCTGCCTTAAATATATCCGCTGACTTGGAGAACAAAGATAGGTGACGTTTCACAGAGTGCTGGAGTAACTCAGCGGGTGCAGCAGCATCTATGGAGCTAAGGAAATAGGCAACGTTTTGGAAACGTTGCCTATTTCCAGAAGGGTTTTGGCCCGAAATGTTGCCTATTTCCTTAGCTCCATAGATGCTGCTGCACCATAACTGAGTGGGTCAGGCAGCATCTGTGGAGAACATGGATAGGTGACGTTTCACAGAGTGCTGGAGTAACTCAGCGGGTCAGGCAGCATCTGTGGAGAACATGGATAGGTGACGTTTCACAGAGTGCTGGAGTAACTCAGCGTGACCCTTCTTGAGACACAAAATGGAGAGTTTAGGAAAACGCAAAGTACTCCAGAGATCAAGTTGAAAACGATTCAAAAAGAGAATCAGGGTCTGAAGAAGGGTCTCGACCCGAAACGTCACCCATTCCTTCTCTCCAGAGATGCTGCCTGTCCCGCTGAGTTACTCCAGCATTGTGTGTCTACCTTGAATGCACCAGAATCTGCAGTTCCTTCCAACACAAGTTTACGTGTCTGCTGTGCAACTGCAATTAAGGATTTGCATTTTGGCGACATTTGATAATACAACAGTTGTGACTAGTTTATCTCAGCAGACCAGGCAGCATGTGTGCAGGGGTGGGGGTCGGGGCTGGGCGCTGGACGGTGGCGAGAGGCCGCTTTGCCCGCTGTTACTCACCTGACTTGGGGTATGTGGCGATGAACAGGTCATCGTCCCGCACCTGGAAGTGGTCGCGGCTGTAGCTCAGGCTGTCCACCGAGTGGACGTGGGTCGGAAAGAGGACCCCCTGGTACTCGAGGTTCAGCTCACTCATCGCGCAGACCCCCAGATCCCCGCTCAGGACACACGGACACAGACACACACTGACACTCCCAGCTCCGGGCACTCGCAGTTCAATACACCCGCTGGCGTTGAACACTGGGAGACTGGATCGCTGCCAGCAGTTAACCCTGTGTGTGTGTGTGTGCGTGTGTGGGTATGTGTATGTGTGTGTGTATGTGTGTGTGTGTGTGTGTGTGTGTGTGTGTGTGTGTGTGTGTGTGTGTGTGTGTGTGTGTGTGTATGTGTGTGTGTGTGTGTGTGTGTGTGTGTGTGTGTGTGTGTGTGTGTGTGTGTGTGTGTGTGTGTGTGTGTGTGTGTGTGTGTGTGTGTGTGTGTGTGTGTGTGTGTGTGTGTGTGTGTGTGTGTGTGTGTGTGTGTGTGTGTGGGTGGTGTGTGTGTGTGTGTATGTGTGGGTGTGTGTGTGTGTGTGTGTGTGTGTGTGTGTGTGTGTGTGGGTGGGTGTGTGTGTGTGTGTGTGTGTGTGTGTGTGTGTGTGTGTGTGTGAACTTTGACCCTTCCTGGCCAAGCCATCGGAAAGTTGAAGATGACCAATGATAGACAATAGGTGCAGGAGGAGGCCATTCGGCCTTTCGAGCCAGCACCGCCATTCAATGTGATCATGGCTGATCATCCCCAATCAGTACCCCGTTCCTGCCTTCTCCCCATATTCCCTGACTCCGCTATTTTTAAGAGCCCTATCTAGCTCTCTCTTGAAAGCATCCAGAGAACCGGCCTCCACCGCCCTCTGAGGCAGAGAATTCCACAGACTCACCACTCTCTGTGAGGAAAAGTGTTTTTCCTCGTCTCCGTTCTAAATGGCTTACTCCTTATTCTTAAACAGTGGCCCCTGGTTCTGGACTCCCACAACATCGGGAACATGTTTCCTGCCTCTAGTGTGTCCAAGCTGTTAACAATCTTATATGTTTCAATGGGATGCCCTCTCATCCTTCTAACTCAATCTGAAGCTGAAACACTGAAGGGGCTATTGTGAACGCCAGCCAGTTGTGCTGTTCCACCTTCTCATCCCCTGCCCCATAAATGGAGGCCTTTGAGATGTTGTTATTAGACGTGACTTCCGTAAACAGGAACTCTCGTGACTTCCCTCTGGTCTGCCAAGATTTTCGCTGTTGGATCAGAAGACCGGTGACCGAAAGTGACCAGTCCACAAAGCGAACGGAGGCTCAGCAAATGTCAGCTCAGAGCAGGGAGTTCTATTCGAGTGCAGCCAAGGAACTGGGCCAAATAGCATGTCGGAAGGAACATCAGATGCTGGTTTAAACCGAAGATTAAAGAAAAAAATGCTTTCTTCAGTGAAGAAAGTGAATGGCAGGTACACAAAAAAGCTGGAGAAACTCAGCGGGTGCAGCAGCAGCATCTATGGAGCGAAGGAAATAGGCAACGTTTCGGGCCGAAACCCGGAAGGGTTTCGGCCCGAAACGTTACCTATTTCCCTTCGGGGTTTCGGCCCGAAACGTTGCCTATTTCCTTCGCTCCATAGATGCTGCTGCATCCGCTGAGTTTCTCCAGCTTTTTTGTGTACCTTCGATTCTCCAGCATCTGCAGTTCCTTCTTAAACAAAGTGAATGGCATGTTGGCCTTTATAACAAGAGGAGTCGAGTATAGGAGCAAAGAGGTCCTCCTGCAGTTGTACAGAGCCCTAGTGAGACCACACCTGGAGTATTGTGTGCAGTTTTGGTCCCCTAATTGGAGGGATGGCCTACTCTTGCACCTATTGTCTATGGTCTATTGTAATTTGTTCATAGAATGGAGCGGCTGGGCTTGCATACACTGGAATTTAGAAGGATGGGAGGATATCTTGTTGAATATAGGATTATTCAGGCTTTGGACACGCTAGAGGCAGGAAACATGTTCCCGATGTTGGGGGAGTCCAGAACTAGGGGCCACAGTTTAAGAATAAAGAGTAAGTCATTTAGAACGGAGATGAGGAAACACTTTTTCACCCAGAGAGTTGTGAGTCTGTGGAATTCTCTGCCCCAGAAGATACTTTCAAGAGAGAGCTAGATAGGGCTCTTAAAAATAGCGGAGTCGGGGGATATGGGGAGAAGGCAGGAACGGGGTACTGACTGAGGATGATCAGCCACGACCATATTGAATGGCGGTGCTGGCTCGAAGGGCCGAATGGCCTACTCCTGCACCTATCGTGCATGGACACAAAATGCCGGAGTAGCTCATCGGGTGATGCAGCATCTCAAGAGAAGCAATGGGTGACGTTTTTGTGTGAGACGTCTTCAGACTGAGAGTCAGGGGAATGAGAACCGTGAGATGTGGAACAAATAATGAAAGATATGCAACAAATGGTGTGAAGAAGGGACGTTGCCTACCTCATTCGCTCCATAGACGCTGCTGCACCCGCTGAGTTTCTCCAGCATTTTGTGTCCATCCTCGGTGTAAACAAGTTAATTCCTACACCTAATAAAGTTGATAAAAAATGGTGGAGAAACTCAGCGGGACAGGCAGCATCTCTGGAGGGAAGGGAAAGGGGATAGATGACGTTTCGGGTCGAGACCCTTCTTCAGACCCACGCCTAACCTCTTTACAGATCCAGTTATAATGAAGGATCAGGTAACCTCAGCTAGCCGGGCTGCGGGCACCTGAATCTGAGGTCGGGCAGCGACTGGGAATGTAGACGGATAGAACTGCAGGTGCTGGTTTAACAAAACAATTACTAATTGCTGCAGTAACTCAGAGGATCAGGCTGCAAGTATCAACTCCACGGCACACTGAGCCTTCTTCAGGTGCAATCTGTACAAGCAAACAAACCACAAGGCAGTGGACAAGGTGTTTGCACCGGTTGTGCTGCAAGTTGCTGCAACATGCGGTCTCTTGCAGAGCTGTCGGTGTGTCCATTGTAGCCCTAGCGACGCGTCCCTGGCAACTGGGCAGCTACATCGGCCGCTGGGCGAGGGTGAGGGGTGAGGGTGAGTGTCCAAACACTACGGAGAAAGCAAGCGGGGAGAGAGGGGAGTGGAGGGGGGGGGGGGGGGGGGGGGGTGGGGGGGGGGAGAAGGGGGGGGTGGGGGGGGGGGGACAGAGAGGGGGAGAGGGGGGGGGGAGGGGACAGAGAGGGGGAGAGGGGACAGAGAGGGGACAGAGAGGGGGAGAGGGGACAGAGAGAGGGGACAGAGAGGGGACAGAGAGGCGTCAGCACGGTGGCGCAGCGGGTAGAGCTGCTGCCTCACAGCGCCAGAGACCCGGGTTCGATCCTTACCACGGGTGCTGTCTCTCTGTGTGGAGTCCGCGCGTTCTCCCTGTGGCCGCGTGGGGGCTCCGGTTTCCTCCCACATCCCAGAGACGCGTGGCTTTGTAGGTTAATTGGCCTCTCTGTGAATTGCCCCCCGAGTGTGTGCAGGTTAGAGCTAGTGGTCACTGGTCAGCATGGACTCGGTGGGCCGAAGGGCCTGTTTCCACACTGTTATCTCCAGGACTCCAAGTGGTGTGCTAAAGTGGAAAATAAGGAAAAAAAGTGCAGAATATATTGTTGCAACTGCAGAAAAGTGCAAAGGGTGCAACAAGGTAGATTGGAAGATCAGGAATTCATCCCTAATAGAGATTCCGTAGACTCAGCGGGTCAGGCAGCATCTGTGGAGAACATGGATAGGGGAAATCTCAGGTATGGAACAGGGATCCCGACCTGAAACGTCACCTATCCATGTTACATAGAAACATAGAAAATAGGTGCAGCAGGAGGCCATTCGACCCTTCGAGCCAGCACCACCATTCATTGTGTTCATGGCTGATCGTACCCTATCAATAACCCGTGCCTGCCTTCTCCCCATATCCCTTGATTCAACCAGCCCCTAGAGCTCTATCTAACTCCCTCTTAAATCCATCCAGTGACTTGGCCTCCACTGCCCTCTGTGTGGCAGAGAATTCCATAAATTCACAACTCTCTGGGTGAAAACGTTTTTTCTCACCTCAGTCTTAAATGACCTCCCCTTTATTCTAAGACTGTGTGGCCCCTGGTTCTGGACTCGCCCAACATTGGGAACAATTTTCCTGCATCTAGCTTGTCCAGTCCTTTAATAATTTTATATGTTCTCCAGAGATGCTGCCTGACCCGCCGAGTTACTCCAGCACTCGGTGCTTAACAGCACCTGCAATTCCTCAACCAGCTTTCCCACGGGAATTGAGTCTCTGCACAATTCCTTTTTTCCAGGAACATTCCGCGTCTAAAATGGACCGCCCAAATAAAGCAAAACCATCGAACGTCACCGGCAAGAAAAAACACAGAAAGAAGACGAAGGCAAAACAAACAGAGAGCAAAGAGGTGAGAGAGGTTGTGAGGTCACTCAATCTGTCCCCGCTCGCGAAAATGTTGTTGGTGTCATAAGGGATAGGAGCAGAATTAGGCCATTCGGCCCATCGAGTCTACTCCGCCATTCAATCATATCTGATCTATCTCTCCCTCCTAACCCCATTCTCCTGCCTTCTCCCCATAACCCCTGACACCCGCACTGATCAAGAATCTATCTATCTCTGCCTTCAGAATGTCCACTGACTTGTGGCCTCCACAGCCTTCGGTGGCAAAGAATTCCACAGATTCATCACCCTCTGACTAAAGAAGCTCCTCCTCATCTCCTTCCTAAAAGAACGTCCTTTAATTCTGAGGCTGTGCCCTCTGGTCCTAGACTCTCCCACCAGTGGAAACATCCTCTCCTCATCCACTCTATCCAAGCCACCATTGCTCACCGCAGGTAGGACTAATGTTTAGTTTAGTTTAGAGATACAGCACAGAAACAGGCCCTTCGGCCCACCGAGTCCGTGCCGACCAGCGATCCCCGTACACTAACACTATCCTACACACCAGGGACAATTTACAATATTTTTACCAAAGCCAATTAACCTACAAACCTGTGTTTAAGAAGGAACTGCAGATGCTGGAGAATCGAAGGTTACACAAAAAAGCTGGAGAAACTCAGCGGGTGCAGCAGCATCTAGATGCTGCTGCACCCGCTGAGTTTCTCCAGCTTGTTTGTGTAACCTAACCTACAAACCTGCTGAGTTACTCCAGCACTTTGTGTCCTTTTGTGTAAACCAGCCTCTGCAGTTCCTTGTTTACGCAAGATGGTGACAATTTTGGGAGATTGTAGCCCCAGCATCTAGTAGCTGTAACTGTGCAGGAAGGAACTGCAGATGCTGGTTCTCATCAAAGAGAGACACAACATGCTGGAGTAACTCAGCGGGTGAGGCAGCATCTCTGGAGCGAAGGAATAGGCAACGTTTTCGGTCGAGACCTTCAGTTACTCCAGCACTCTGTGAAACGTCACCTATCCATGTTCTCCACAGATGCTGCCTGACCCGCTGAGTTACTCCAGCACTCTGTGAAACGTCACCTATCCATGTTCACCACAGATGCTGCCTGACCCGCTGAGTTACTCCAGCACTCTGTGAAACGTCACCTATCCATGTTCTCCACAGATGCTGCCTGACCCGCTGAGTTTCTCCAGCATTTTTGTCTACCTTCAATTTTTGCAGCATCTGCAGTTCTTTCTTAAACTAAATTAAATGTAAATTGTCCCTAATGTGTGTGTAGGATAGTGTTAATGTGCGGGGATCGCTGGTCAGTGCGGGCTCGGTGGGCAGAAGGGGCCTGAATCTGCGCTGTATCTCCAAAACTAAACTAAACTAAGCCAAAAATGAAACAGAAATTAAAACTATCACTAAACTTGTGTTGCTGCAACCAATTGGCCAGAGACGGCAACAGCACTGTGGTGGTCAAGGCCACAGTTCATTGGCTATATTTAAGAGGGAGTTAGATGTGGCCCTTGTGGCTAAAGGGATCAGAGGGTATGGAGAGAAGGAGGGATGGGATACTGAGTTGGATGATCAGCCATGATCATATTGAATGGCAAATGGTGCAGGCTCGAAGGGCCGAATGGCCTCTACTCCTGCACCTATTTTCTATGTTTCTATGTATCTAAATGAAAGCTAACTTTGACCCCGTCTAATAGGTGAAGCTGGAAAAGGCGGCAAGAGAGTTCCAGAGGAACGGCAGTGAGTACAGACCCTTCCTGGAGCGCATGGACAAGTGGCTGAAAGCACATCACCAGCAGGCCATGCAACTCTTCTGCAAATACGACAAGGCCGGCAACGGCTTGCTTCAGTATGACCAGTTCAAACTGGGTAATTGTAGATATTAATCTCGGTCAACGTAACCTTCACCGCATATATTACGCATGATACACATTCCACCACGTAATCCAGGCCACATTTTGTGCCTTCCACCACTGTGATGAACGCCGTGGTGGATGTTTGTGTTAACATTTTACTTCGGAGTCACGTGTGTGACTACGTGAAGACCCCGCCAGCACGTGTGCGCGGCATAGCGTCTCACGCGGTGCAACAGCGACGGGCGTGGGTGGAGCGCTCCCGCGGCAAAATTGAAACGGACCGACAGGTGAGGAGAACATTTATTCTAAAGTATTTCTTCCCGTTGCTGTGCTTTATGTTACAGCACGTTGCACAAGCGGAAGGATAAACGGACACCTGGGAAAGTTCCAACAGCCGATAGCCATGAGCGACCAGCAGCTCCAGGACCACAGGCTGGGAGGAACTAGGAAGGTTCGGACAGCCGGGGAAGACCAGCGCAGGCTGAGCCCAGCACCGCGGGCTGTATACCCGGCAACAGCATCGCGGGCTGCAGGCAAGCAGGACAGGAGTCGGTCCGGCCGATAGACTCGGGGAGTCCAGCCAGGAGGACGCGCTGCCCAAGGGCAGTGGAAGTGACCGTTGGAGTGGTTACTAAGGTCCACTTACCGACTCCAACTCTGCCAAGCCGAATCCAGCGCCGTGAGTCGTACAGCTCAAAGCAGCGCAGCAGGTTGGAGGCAAAGCCCAGCAGGATTCAGCCCGGCCGATCATACTCATCTGAGTCCGGCCGAAGGGGCGCGCTGCCCGAGTGCAGCAGAGGTCCGCTCGTGACTTGCTCCGGGAGATGGAACAAGCTCACTATGGGAGTGTTCGCACTCCCACAACAGCACCTTATCGAGGGCTGTAAAACAATGCATCTCCCTCGATAGAGGAGAACATTGTGGACCAGGGCTGGGTTGGTCCTGTAGAAGGGGACGTGGCTGAAGAAAACGGCAGTGTGCAGGGGGTGCAGAATCCTAAGGAGCTACTTGGGAGTGGTCAGCAAACTTGCAGATCAACGAGAGCAGGAGTACCATTACAGACCACGCTGGCGGCCAGCATTGACTACCTGAACTTCCATCCTCTGCAGGAACAGGTAACGAAATTACGGAGAAGTACAGTATATGCCGCCTGTAAACAAGTAAGAAAGCTCGACGAAGAGTTTAAAGCCGTCGCGCTCATGAGGGCGTCATCAACAACGGGCAGACCACACACCTCAGATGGCAGCACCCCTATGCATCCACCAGCAGGCATCAACACCAGGACGCCGGTGAAAGCATGAGGGCCGCGCAGCAACCACGAAGGCCAATGCCCAGAGCGACCCTCATGGAAAACGTGCCAACCCCGCACTCCGGCGCCTCTTCCGCAGAAAGGGACGTACCACCGGCAACCAGGGAGGTAGGTGGATCTGGTTCTTTCCAGAACACAGAGGTGTACGACCTGTACTAACAGGGGGAATGTTACACTTGTTTTGGGAGACATGGAGGGATCATTGTCGATACCTAAAATTTAACTGGATGGGGCAATTATGGCAGGGCATAGCATTGCCTAATGGGCTAAACTTCAGCCCCAAGACTGTTCACCAAGATATTAAAACTGGCCTTGGCAATACTTAGGAAACAAAATATATTGTCATGGTATATCTTGATGATATATCAATTGTGGGGAAAAACCCTGGAACTGGCTAAATCAGCAGTTTGAGCTACCAAAGCTCTGGGGTCATCTCCATCCAGATAAATCCAAGTTGACGTCATCCACAACTATGGACTTTCTGGGATTTACAATTAACATTATCCATATGTCTGTAACATTGCCAAAGAGTAAAGCAGCAGACTTGGTGGAAGCCTACAACAAAATTAATGATTACAAAATAAACCATCTATTCGACAGGAGACAAGGGTAACTGGGAAACTAGTAGCAGCATTTCCAGCTACTCAGTTTGGGCCTTGCATCATTAAAGCTCAAAAAGGGCAAAAGTGCAAGAGTGAAAATACCTTGCAGGTCACCTTGATCGACCTATGCAGTTACCAGCCAAAGCAATTCGGAGTTATGATGAAAGGGAATACCTGGGATAGTTCCAGCCCATCATTATTAGTAATCGTCAGTACTAAAAACACTGGGTATGAATGATTTAAAGTTGGGTGCGTTTCATGGGCTAAAAGCCTACTGGTCACAATGCACCATCTCCACGCCCGCCTACAAATTGATAATACCACAGTGGTGGCATATATTAATCATATGGGTGGAATAAAATCGATATCATGTGTCAATCTGGGCAATACAATCTGGCAATTGTGTGTTAACATACATATTTGGCTATCAGCAAACTTACCTACCAGGTAAGTTCAATACTGTGGCACACACCAGGTCATGAACATTCAATGACAGCATCGAATGGCTGTTGGGCCACAAATAAGTTTGCTGATATTACACCAGATATCAATCAATTTGCATCTGGGTCTAGATCACCAGTTACCAACATATGCCGCTTGTGAACCACACTTGGAGCAGCAGCAATGGACGTTACTCACTGAATGGGGAATAATTGTTTACAATGTTTTCCCTCCTGCCTCATCAGTCGGATCTTAAGCAAAACACACATGGTCTCAACATCAGGTGTCTTGGAAGTACCTGATTGGCCTACACAGCCGTGGATCCCTGTGGACTCGGACATAGCCTCTGAACCATAGTCCACCATGCTAGATCCGGGCTGGCGGACAGGACCATGAGCATGATCACAGCGGCCTATCAAGAATCAACAAGGACTGGTGTAGCGTATAATTCAGCGACAACCACCAACGTCCTGGGAATTCCTATCCAGCCTCCATGTAGATGAAGGACTGAGATGGATGGATATGGGACGTCAGTGTTGTACTAACATTGCTAGGGGCACCAGCAGTGTCCCTGTCCCTGGGGGGAAACTGACATGTATAACATTATGCTGATAGTACTGGTCTCAGCTCTAAGGGTGCAGTTTCTACATAAACTGAGACTGGGATATATGATGGCATCTCCAGAAAAGATAACATTGCATATTAGAGCTTGTTAAACAAGATAGACCAGGAACATCAGAACAATATTATGAATTCCAGGCATACCCATCTGACACTCGACTGTGTGTAATGACATACCTTCTATACCTTAAGACTACCTAAACTTTAAGAGGAAGTAAATTGGCACTATGGGCAGCAACAAACAGCCGAATGGCCAGGTATCACTACAAACCATCTCTAGATGGCTCAGACAGGTTTTGGGAGCTGCTGGGGTGGATACTGACATCTTAAATCTCTATTAGTCTGAAGAAGGGTTTTGGCCTGAAGCGTTGCCTATTTCCTTCGCTCCATAGATGCTGGTGCATCCGCTGAGTTTCTCCAGCATTTTTGTGTATCTTAAATCTCTATCCACAAGGGCAGCAGCAACATCGGCAGCTAGAGACAAGGAAGTGCCTTTGGACCATATCCTGGCAACAGCAGGATGGTCTAGAGAAAGACCTTCCAATTCTTTATAAAAGCCAATAACCAAACCTACGCTGTTGCAGAATCAAGTTTAAATTCTGTAATATATTTAGCCCAAGGGAGCATTATTTTGTTAAAATAAATTGTTATTGTCTGAATTGGATACATGTCTGAATACGATAACATATTTCCTCCCTTGAATGACTTTGGCAGTGAGTGAAGCATGGACTGTTCCATGGCTTGAAATCACAGAGCTTTAAAATCTTCACGTAGTCATTCACGTGACTCCGAAGTAAAATACTACGATGAGGGATTACGTGCCCTCCACTCCCGCCCTCTATTATAAAGGTCAACTGGTATATTAGTTCTTCTTATCTTACTATGTTTATTTCAATTACTATTACTGTGATTCCACACCGCTGCTTTGAAGAATGTCGCGCATGCGTGCTGACGGGGTCTTCACGTAATCCCTCATCGTAACTCCTCATAAAATACAGATCAAACTTCAAACTGGTAAGTTCGCGTTTAATCGTACTATTTTCTATTGTGTTTTTGTGTGTTCTTTTTCATTGTACCGCTGCTGGCAAATTCATTTCACTTGCACTTTATGCTCAAGTGTCGAATAAAACTGATATTGATTGGTATTGAGTAAGACTGCAGATACTGATAACTTGCTTGTCCCTTAGTTTGTAGATCAGTAAGTCGATGCGAAGAGTGTATTGTTCTCTCTGCATGGGTTTTAAAAATGTTTTGTGGTTCACCCAATACTTTGCAATGGTTTGATGACAAAATAGTCATGTTGCTCACTTACCTCTCTGCTCCCAGCAAACTGCTCCACTCACACACAGATTGCAAATTGGATCCATTAGTTTAGTTGGGTTTAGTTTGGAGATACAGCGGGGAATTCTGTGACCTCTACTCCTCGACTCTCCCACCAGTGGAAACATCCTCTCCACATCCACTCTGTCCAAGCCCCCTGTGCTCACCACACATGGACAACAGACAATGGGTGCAGGAGTAGGCCATTCGGCCCTTCGAGCCAGCACCGCCATTCAATGTGATCATGGCTGATTGATCATCCCCAATCAGTACCCCGTCCCTGCCTTCTCCCCATATCCCCTGACTCCGCTATCTTTAAGAGCCCTATCTAGCTCTCTCTTGAAACATAGGACTAACGTTTAGTTTAGAGATACAGCGCAGAACAGGCCATTCGGCCCACCGGGTCCGTGCCGGCCAGCGATCCCCCGCACACTAACACTATCCTACACACACTAGGACCAATTTACATTTACCCCAAGCCAATTAACCTACAAACCCGCACGTCTTTGGAGTGTGGGAGGAAACTGAAGATCTCGGAGCAAACCCACGCAGGTCACGGGGAGAACGTGCAAACTCCGTACAGACAGCACCCGTAGTCGGGATCGAACCGGGGTCTCTGGCACTGTGAGGCAGCAGCTCTACCCGCTGGGGGAAAGGTTGAGGACCACATGTTTCACACAGGGGGGCACGTGGGTATAACAAGCTGACAGAGGCAGGTACAATAACCAGGGTGGACTCATGCCACAGCGGTAGAGTTGCTGCCACTCAACACCGGAGACCCGCCTCCCGTTCTGACCACAGGTGCTGTCTGTACGGAGTTTGCACGTTGCTGAAGGGCCTGCTTCCGTGTTGTGATTGGTACGGGTGTCAGAGATTACAGGGGTGAAGGCAGGAGAATGGGGAGAGTTGGATCAGCCGTGATAGAATGGCGGAGTAGACTTGATGGGCCAAATGGCCTGATTCTACAACTATTCCTTATGACCAAACTGAACAAAAATAGGGGGGAAAATAAGATGACATCCATGTTTCAATGTTGCAGGAATGCGGGACTTGAAGATTCCTTGTGTAGATGTTCAGCTGCACGTCCTGGCTAGACTGCTGGACCCACACAACAGCGGGACCATCGACTATGTGGAACTAGGGAGCGGTCTTGACAAAGCCAGGCCAGTACTCTCAGGTCTTTTGAGGTCCATTTGCGAGGGGAATGAACTTAGAGGAGCATTTTTGTTTTTTCCCCACAGTCCACAGGACATTGGGAGAGCAGCCGACAGGATCAAAGTCCTCGATAGACAGATATACACAAAAATGGCGGAGTAACTCAGCGGGTCAGGCAGCATCTGTGGAGAACATGGATAGGTGACGTTTCACAGAGTGCTGGAGTAACTCAGCGGGTCAGGCAGCATCTGTGGAGAACATGGATAGGTGACGTTTCACAGAGTGCTGGAGTAAACTCAGCGGGTCAGGCAGCATCTATGGAGCTAAGGAAATAGGCAATGTTTCGGGCCGAAACCCATAAGGGTTTCGGCCCGAAACGTTGCCTATTTCCAGAAGGATTTCGGCCCGAAACGTTGCCTATTTCCTTAACTCCATAGATGCTGCTGCACCATAACTGAGTGGGTCAGGCAGCATCTGTGGAGAACATGGATAGGTGACGTTTCACAGAGTGCTGGAGTAACTCAGCGGGCCAGGCAGCATCTGTGGAGAACATGGATAGGTGACGTTTCACAGAGTGCTGGAGTAACTCAGCGGGCCAGGCAGCATCTGCGGAGAACACGGATAGGTGACGTTTTGGGTCGGTAACATTCTTCAATCTGAAGAAGGGGGTCCCGAGGGCGGTGAATCTGTGGAATTCTTTGCCACAGACGGCTGTGGAGGCCACAAGTCAGTGGATATTTAGATTCAGCAGAGATAGATAGATTTTTGATTAGTGCGGGTGTCAGAGGTTGTGGGGAGAAGGCAGGAGAATGGGGTTGGGAGGGAGAGATATTTACGAAGGAACTGCAGTCGCTGGAAAAATCGAAGGTCGATAAAAATGCTGGAGAAACTCAGCGGGTGAGGCAGCATCTATGGAGTGAAGGAAAGGGTGACGTTTCGGGTCGAGATCTGGAGAAACTCAGCGGGTGAGGCAGCATCTATGGAGTGAAGGAATAGGTGACGTTTCGGGTCGAGTCTGGAGAAACTCAGCGGGTGAGGCAGCATCTATGGAGTGAAGAAATAGGTGACGTTTCGGGTCGAGACCCTTCCGGGTCTCGACCCGAAACGGCACCTATTCCTTCGGGGTCTCGAGACCCTTCTTCAGATTGAGATAGAATGAGGGAGAGATAGATCAGCCATGATTGAATGGCGGAGTAGACTTGATGGGCCGAATGGCCTAATTCTACTCCAATTCCATATGAAACTTATAAGCGATGCTTTCTTCATGCAGAGATTGACATTCTATGCTTTCAGGCACGATCGGAGCAGCATTGAGGATGAAGACAATGAGGAGGATGAGGCGGGAGCAGGGGAGGGGGGCGATGGTGGGCCAACAGTGAGCGGCTCCAGGGAGGAGGACACAGCCGGCGGGGAAGAGGGACCTTCTCTGGTGATCACCAAGGATGAGCTGACTCGTTGCCCCTGCTGCCGCCTTGGTGTGTGGACCCCTCTCCGAGTGTCTGAGGCCAGGTACGGCCTGCTGCATCACCTTGCTCTCTCTCTCTCTCCACGTAACAAGCGCATGGTTCCTTGAAGGTTGAGTCGCAGGTAGATAATGCGGGCAAAAAAGGCTTTTGCCACTATTGGCCTTCTAACAGTCAGAGCATTGAGTATAGGAGTTGGGAAGTCGTGTTGCAGTTGTATAAGACGTTGGTGAGACACCTGGAGTATTGTGTGCAGTTTTGGTCCCCTAATTTGAGGAAGGACATTCTTGCTATTGAGGGAATGCAGCGTAGGTTTACAAGGTTAATTCCCGGGATGGCGGGACTGTCGTATGCTGAGAGAATGGAGCGGCTGGGCTTGTACACTCTGGAGTTTAGAAGGATGAGAGGGAGGAATCTCATTGAAACATATAAGATTGTTAAGGGCTTGGACACCCTAGAGGCAGGAAACATGTTCCCGATGTTGGGGGAGTCCAGAACCAGGGGCCACACAGTTTACGAATAAGGAGTAAGCCATTACGACTCACTCAGCGGGTGCAGCAGCATCTATGGAGCGAAGGAAATAGGCAACGTTTCGGGCCGAAACCCTTCTGGGTTTCGGCCCAAAACGTTGCCTATTTCCAGAAGGGTTTCGGCCCGAAACGTTGCCTATTTCCTTAGCTCCATAGATGCTGCTGCACCATAACTCAGTGGGTCAGGCAGCATCTGTGGAGAACATGGATAGGTGATGTTTCACAGAGTGCTGGAGTAACTCAGCGGGTCAGGCAGCATCTGTGGAGAACATGGATAGGTGACATTTCACAGAGTGCTGGAGTCACTCAGCGGGTCAGGCAGCATCTGTGGCGAACATGGATAGGTGACGTTTCACAGAGTGCTGGAGTAACTCAGCGGGTCAGGCAGCATCTCTGGGGAACATGGATAGGTGACGTTTTGGGTCAGGACCCTTCTTCAATCAAGAGGTGTAAAGGGACTTGGGAGCTGGTGCAGGATTCCCAAAAAGTTAATCTTGAAGTCGAATTGGTAGTAAAGAAAGCAAACTCAATGCTAGCATTTATTTGAAGAGGGCTTGTAGACAAACACAGGGATGTAATGTTGAGGCTCTATAAGGTGCTGGTCAGGCCGCATTTGGATATTGTGAGCAATTTTGGGCCCCATATCCGAGGAAGGGTGTGTTGGGTCTGGAGAGGGTCCAGAGCAGGTTTACAAGAATGATCCCAGGAATGAGTGGGTTAACGTATGATGAGCGTTTGTCGGCACTGGGCCTGTACTCGCTGGAGTTTAGAAGAATAGAAACATGGAAACATAGAAAATAGGTGCAGGAGTTGAAAGAGTTAGTTATTAATTGATTGTTGTCAATATTTAAGCGTTCCTGTTGTAAAAGGTCAATTGTAATGCATGATGGGATTTGGACAACTCCCATCGTGACAAGGGTTTTTTTGATGGGCCGAATGGCCTAATTCTACTCCAATTCCATATGAAACTTATAAGTGATGCTTTCTTCATGCAGAGATTGACATTCTATGCTTTCAGGCACGATCGGAGCAGCATGGCGGAGTAGACCCGATGGGCCGAATGGCCTAACTCTGCTCCTATCACTTGTGTACGTGTGACTCTGGTGCTTTCCTTGCTCCGCAGGTACATCTCGCTCAGTCTCCGCATGGTCAGCTTCAACGGCCTGAAGTCCCACCCTGGCCACTTCCACCGCACGGTGCCCGCTCACACCAAGGTCCACGGGCTGATCGGCCAGATCTGTGGCCACACCGGCATCCACAGCACCAGCCTGGGCATCTACAGGGAGCCGTCCACCTCCCCACAGTCAGCCTTGCCGGCCCAACTGTCCCTGGAGGAATGTGGATTGACCGGTGGGCCCCAACACGCCCCCACCTCCGCCTTCCTCTACTACGATTACAGCGTTGAGTTCAGTGACTGCCCGATACTAAACTGCGACCACTACATCAACTTCAGGAAGCTGTGACACTGGTCCAGGTGTTATTGCCACCGAGGTACAGTGAAAGGCATTGTCCTGCACGCTGCCCAAACACATCAGGTCCATCTGTCTCCTCAGATCCTGGTGAACTTCTACCGCTGCACCATCGAGAGCATCCTTACCAACTCCATCACAGTATGGTATGGCAAACTGCTCTGTCTCCGACCGGAAGGCATTGCAGAGGGTGGTGAAAATTGCCCAACGCATCACCGGTTCCTCGCTCCCCTCCATTGAGTCTGTCCAAAGCAAGCGCTGTCTGCGGAGGGCGCTCAGCATCGCCAAGGACTGCTCTCACCCCAACCATGGACTGTTTACCCTCCTACCATCCGGGAGGCGCTACAGGTCTCTCCGTTGCCGAACCAGCAGGTCGAGGAACAGCTTCTTTCCGGCGGCTGTCACTCTACTCAACAACGTACCTCGGTGACTGCCAATCACCCCCCCCCCCCCCCCCCCCCCCCCCCGGACACTTATTATTTATTTTTTATTCAAATCGTTTGCTATGTCGCTCTTCAAGGGAGATGCTAAATGCATTTCGTTGTCTCTGTACTGTACACTGACAATGACAATTAAAATTGAATCTGAATCTGATCAGATAATACCAGTCTGAAGAAGGGTTTTGGCCTGAAACGTCGCCTATTTCCTTCACTCCATAGATGCTGCCTCTCCCGTTGTGTTACTCCAGCATTTTGTGTCTACCTTAGATCAGATAATACTATACATTAATACAATCCAGTCAAACTCCAGTCCAACAGGTGGAGCAAAGGGGAAGATACAGAGTGCAGGATATAGTTCTCAGCATTGTAGTGCACCAGTTCCACAGACAAAGTCCAATGTCCGCAATGGGGTAGAGGTGAATCGGACAGTACAACAGCTTATGGAAGGGCCGTTCAGAAGCCGGATAACAGAGGGGAAGGAGCTGTTCCTGCATCGACTCTACCACTGTGCCCCGCCACCCCCCGCATTGTTACAGCTACAGAGAAAGTGCAGATTTAAAAAAAACTGCAAGGGTTACAAAAAGGTTGATTGGAAGATGGGGAGGGGGGGGGGGGGGGGGAGAAGAAGGAATGACCGGGGGGGTGTAAAGTGGTCCTTGATTATGTTGGCTGCTTTTCTGAGGCAGATTGAAGAATAAAATTCTTAACTGCATCAGCTCACGTTCCACCAAGATGCAGCACAGAACGCCACAGCCGATCCTTCTTCCCTGTGGCTATCAAACTGTACAACTCCTCTCCGTTCTGTCGTGGGGTAGACTGAGACTGGACCCCCACCCCCATCTTCTGCACGTCCCCCTATCCTTTCCACTCGTCACTTTCATTTCATGTCTCATGTATCTTGTGTGTTGGCAGTTCAATTTCCCTCCTGGAGTAAATAAAGTCATATCGTATTGTTAACTGGGTCGTAAACACTGTATTCACAGATAACATCATAATAAAGGAAAGAAAGTAAATGTACAATAATTAGAAATCAATATTAATACAAAACAAAAACCTCAACCTTCCTCGTCCAACCAAAATAGTTCATAGTTTTAACTGTATCTGCTGTTCTGGTTTCATATAAGTCCCCCATTCCCTATCTCTCTCCCCCACCCTATTAGTCCGACTTGTCCTTTATAACAAGAGGAGTCGAGTATAGGAGCAAAGAGGTTCTTCTGCAGTTGTACAGAGCCCTAGTGAGACCACACCTGGAGTATTGTCTGCAGTTTTGGTCCCCTAATTTGAGGAAGGACATCCTTGCTATTGAGGGAGTGCAGCGTAGGTTTACAAGGTTAATTCCCGGGATGGCGGGACTGTCATATGCTGAGAGGATGGAGCAGCTGGGCTTGTACACTCTGGAGTTTAGAAGGATGAGAGGGGATCTCATTGAGACATATAAGATTGTTAAGGGCTTGGACACGCTAGAGGCAGGAAACATGTTCCCGATGTTGGGGGAGTCCAGAACCAGGGGCCACACAGTTTAAGAATAAGGGGTAAGCCATTTAGAACGGAGACGAGGAAACATTTTTTCACCCAGAGAGTGGTGAGTCTGTGGAATTCTCTGCCTCAGAGGGCGGTGGAGGCCGGTTCTCTGGATGCTTTCGTCTGTCTACCCAATCTATTCCTCTCACGGTGATTGTGTGCAGGTTGCTTGTAACAGGAAACAAAAACAAAAAGGTACTTACCACAGAGGGAGTTCAGCGAGGATTCACCTTGCTGCTCGTAGAGGTGGCAGGTGAACTGAATAAGATCGAGTAGACCAGGGCTCTATCTCCATAGATGCTGCCTGACCCACTGAGTTACTCCAGCACTCTGTGAAACGTCACCTATCCATGTTCTCCATAGATGCTGCCTGACCCGCTGAGTTACTCCAGCACTTTTTTTTATTTTTATAAACCAGCATCTGCAGTTCCTAGTTTCTACTGAATGTTTCTACATTGCTGAGGCCAAGATTCCAACCAGACACATCAGCTGGTAGTGGGGGAGGTGAGGTGGTGACTCCTGACTAAATAATCTGGGCCTCGAGGCTCAGAGAATTGGGGGGGGGGGGGGGGGGGGTGTGTTTTGGACTGTTTAGTTTAGAGATACAGTGCGGAAACAGGCAGTTCAGCCCACCGAGTCCGCACCTACCAGCGACCCCCGCACATTAACACTATCCATGCCTGACCCGCTGAGTTACTCCAGCACTTTTGTCTACCTTCGATTTTCCAGCATCTGCAGTTCCTTCTTAAACATCCAGAATCAGTAGCCCGTTCCTGCTTTCTCCCCATATCCCTTGATTCTGTTAGCCCCAACAGCTAAATCTAACTGCCTGGAATACATGAAAGAGTGAATTGTCTGAAAAAGTCTCGACTGAAGAGAGGGACATTGGCGGATATTGGGGGGGGGGCGACTGGCTGCAGTGTCCACGTCGCAGAGAGCGGTGAGTCTGTGGAATTCTGTGGAAATTTTGAGTCTGTGGAATTTTTCTCACAGAGAGTGGTGAGTCTGTGGAATTCTCTGCCTCAGAGGGCGGTGGAGGCCGGTTCTCTGGATGCTTTCAAGAGAGAGCTAGATAGGGCTCTTAAAGATAGCGGAGTCAGGGGATATGGGGAAAAAGGCAGGAACGGGGGTACTGATTGGGGATGATCAGCCATGATCACATTGAATGGCGGTGCTGGCTCGAAGGGCCGAATGGCCTACTCCTGCACCTGTTGTCTATTGTCTATTGTCGGGAAAACGAATTGAAAAAAACCCACCTGCGGGCCGGATGATTTCGGGTTGGGGGCCTCATCTGGTCGCTGACCCCCGGCCTAGACGTCAGCCCTTTTTGTGTCCCCCACCCCCCCCCCCCATCCACCATGTTTCCACCCCTGCCTGACACATGCACGCACCCTAAACGTTGATCCACTGATGATAAACAAGGAGCGAGTACAGCCAAGCCAACAAAAAGGGTTTATTAAACACACGTCTACAAATACATACAGCCCCCTGGCAAACCTGCAGACAACTGGAGGATTATATAGTCTCTTGTCTCAGCTGGTCCACCCCGAGGTGTTGCCAGATATACAGAGGCCAATCTCTTTCCGACACCCGCGCTCTCGTTAAAAGAAGAAAGCATCACTCCACTCAACATAAAACTATTTATTTCGTAAAGTCGTTATAAATTAGTAAAGCCAGGGGAGGGGCAGCCCCTTAGGTTTGGGTCGGATGCCAGCTCTGCAATTACTGAGTACATACATTCAAATAAAAACTTTACACTAGGCAGTTCAAGTGGGTTTTTTTTTTAAAAAGGCAGAAAAAGAGACCTTGTTTTTAAATTAATTGCAAACTGATGTCTCGTTACATTTTGAAATCTGAGGTGAGTTTCCAGCAAGTTCCCTTTATTACATTGGATTTGCAATGTCTATCGTTCCCCCCCCACCAACCCCCCGCCCCCCCCCCCATATTCTAACAACGCAAAATGCTGGAGTTACTCAGCGGGCTAAGTCTCATCTCTAGGGAGAAGGAATCGGCGACGTTTCGGAGCGAGACCATTCTTCTGAGACCACACCTGGAGCATTGTGTGCAGTTTTGGTCCCCTAATTTGAGGAAGGACATTCTTGCTATTGAGGGGGTGCAGCGTAGGTTTACAAGGTTAATTCCCGGGATGGCGGGACTGTCGTATGCTGAGAGAATGGAGCGGCTGGGCTTGTACATTCTGGAGCTTAGAAGGATGAGAGGGAATCTCATTGAAACATATACGATTATTAAGGGTTTGCACACGCCAGAGGCAGGAAACATGTTCCTGATGTAGGGGGAGTCCAGAACCAGGGGCCACAGTTTAAGAATAAGGGGCAAGTCATTTAGAACAGAGATGAGGAAACACTTTTTCTCACAGAGAGTGGTGAGTCTGTGGAATTCTCTGCCTCAGAGGGCGGTGGAGGCCGGTTCTCTGGATGCTTTCATGGGAGAGCTAGATAGGGCTCTTAAAGATAGCAGAGTCTGGGGATATGGGGAGAAGGCAGGAATGGGGTACTGATTGGGGATGATCAGCCATGATCACATTGAATGGCGGTGCTAGCTTGAAGGGCCGAATGGCCTACTCCTGCACCTATTGTCTATTGTCCATTCCTTCCTGCCAGAGACGCTGCCTGCCCCACTGAGTTTACTCCAGCATTTTGTGTCTATCTTCGGTTTAAACCAGCATCTGCAGTTCCTTCCTACACATTTGTCTCGAAGATCTCAGAAGGTCAGAAGTGACAAGGAGCAGAATTAGGCCATTCGGCCCATTGAGTCTACCATCTCTGCATCGTTGTCTCGCAATATCCTGATCGGCCACTAAATCGTCCCCAGTTTACGTCAAGGCACTCATTTCTCTGCTGTTGCAAAGACCCAATGAAAGTTGAAATTGCTGGAAGGCATCTCAGGCTGTGTGATTTCTGAAGGAGTCTGCACATTGACAAACTTGCCTGGCCCTAAGCAGCAGCAGGTGGCACTGATGGCCATTTAGAACGGTGATGAGGAAACACTTTTCCCCCCACACAGAGAGTTGCGAGTGTGTGGAATTCTCTGCCTCAGAAGGCGGTGGAGGTCGGGTTCTCTGGATATTTTCAGGTAGAAGGTACAGGAGCCTGAAGACTGCAACGTCCAGGTTCAGGAATAGCTACTTCCCCACAGCCATCAGGCTATTAAACCCAACTCAAACAAAACTCTGTACATTAATAGCCCATTATCTGTTTATTTGCACTGTATCTGTTTATTTATTCATGTGTGTGTATATATTTATGCAATGGTATATGGACACACTGATCTGTTCTGTATTCATGCCTACTATGTTCTGTTGTGCTGAAGCAAAGCAAGAATTTTGTTGTCCTATCTGGGACACATAACAATAAACTCTCTTGAATCTTGAGAGAGCTAGATAGGGCTCATAAAGATAGCGGAGTCAGGGATATGGGGAGAAGGGAGGAACGGGGTACTGATTGGGGATGATCAGCCGTGATGGCGGTGCTGGCTGGAAGGGCTGAATGGCCTCTACTCCTGCACCTATTGTCTGTTGACCATGACCTTCTGCTGTTCCCAAGGAAGGCATTAGGCTTCCACATTCCAATGATGGGAGATAGAAGCAAAATGCTGGTGTAAAATCAGTGGGCTGTCCCATCTCTGGGGCGAAGGAATGGGCGACGATTTGGGTCGAGACCCTTCGAAGATTCCTTCCCCCAGAGACACTGCCGGTCCCGCTGAGTTAACTCCAGCATTTTCTGTCTATCTTTGGTTGAAACCAGCATCAGCAGTTCCTTCCTACACATCTGTAATGATGGGAGATATCCAAGGGTCTTTAGTTGGCAACTGAACAATGAGGATCTCAAAGATCTCAGAATGTCAGAAGGAGCAGAATTAGGCCATTCGGCCCATCGAGTCTACTTCGCCATTGAACCACGGCCAATCTCTCTCTCTCTCCCCCCCACCCCCAATCTCCTGCCTTCTCCCCGTAGACCTCCTTCAGAAACCACCAGGCCACCGCACAATAGTTAAACGTTGATCGTTCATGATTTCGTGCAAGAACACATCAAGGATATGGCACTTTCCGTCTATCCAGCTCTTCGAGTTTGAGTTCATGCGATGGTTTGGTTTTACCAGAGACATTGGAGCCAAGCAAAGATGCAATGGCTGGGTTTAATTCATTCATCACTGAGCTAAATGAAGGGTGTGATATTGGTGGATCGTGACACACACTGGGATGTTCCTGTCATGTGGGCAGTGTCAAGCATTAGATACTTGATCCATGATCCAGAGCCATGGTCACCAGTGCTGGCTTGAAGGGCCAAATGGCCTACTCTGAACGGCACCTATTGTCTATAGTCTGCCTGGGCCATTACACACACACACACACACACACAGTGATACAGTGTGGAAACAGGCCCTTCGGCCCAACTCGCCCACGCCGGCCAACAATGTCCCAGCTACTACACTAGTCCCACCCGCCCGCGTTTGGTCCATATCCCTCCAAACCTGTCCTATCCATGTACCCGTCTAACTGTTTCTTAAACGGTGGGATAGTCCCAGCCTCAACTACCTCCTCTGGCAGCTTGTTCCATACACCCACCACCCTCTGTGTGGAAAAAGTTCCTATTAAATCTTTTCCCCTTCACCTTGAACTTATGTCCTATGGTCCTCGATTTCCCCCTGCTCTGGGCAAGAGACTATGGGCCAAATGATGTGGTCAGACAGCAGCGTTGCCTATTCCTTTGCTCCATAGATGCTGCCTCACCCGCTGAGTTTCTCCAGCTTTATCTACCTGTAATCACCAAGGCACCTTCTCACCAGCCAACTCGACTGCTCCGCGGTGCACCTTGTCTAAGAAGGCTGCTCGCGACAAAAACATTTTGCCTTCGAGAAATCAATGAACTGATCAATTAACCAAGAAATCAATTAACTGATCAATTAACCAAGAAATCAATTGACTGAGAAAAACAGAACTGCCCAGGGATCTAAACATTCACGTGAAAGTCTCCCTTCCACAACCACTCCATCGTGAAATATTCTCTGCTCTGCGATCGAGAGTCTTTCTTTTATAGAATACACAATATATAATATAATTTTATTTTTCTTAAAATACATTTTGTCAGTATTCCATTCAAAAATACTGTACAAACAAAGGACCTTTATAATTCTCTCTGTGAACATTAACTTTATCATATAGAATATCTATGCTTTGGGAGATCAGAACGTCTCCATGGCACCACCCTCTTCGCTGGAGATGAACTCCGACCTCCACAATGCCTTCAAAACTCACATTGCTTCTATTTCTAAATAGATTTTTTTGTTTAAAAAGAAATCCCTCGTCCTCAGAGTGTGTGTGTGTAGACTCTTTACGGTTTTGGAATCACGAGTTCAGAAAAACATGCGCCTATCTGTGGTTAGTTTTAGAGACACAGCCTAGACACAGGCCCTTCGGCCCACCGGGTCTATGCTGACCAGCGATCACCCGTTCACACCAATGAGGGGTGGGGGGGGGGGGGGGCGATATACCAGTTGTGGACCTCTGGGACCCGGAGGAAACACACGCGGTCACAGGTGAAAGGTGCAAACTCCACACAGACAGCTCCCGAGGTCGCCAGGGATCCAACACGGGTCTCTGGCGCGGTGTGAGGCAGTGGTTCTACCCGCTGCGCCGCTACCGAGAACTTTCTCCCCCCCGTGGGTTTCCTCCGGGTGCTCCGGTTTCCTCCCACGCTCCAAAAGACGTGCGGGTTTGTAGGTAAATGTGCCAAATGTCCCAACCAGTGGGTGCGTGCGTGTGGGAGATTGCGTTAGCGTGCGGGGATCGCTGGTCGGCGCGGACTCGGTGGGCCGAAGGGCCTGTTTCCGCGCTGGATCTCCCAAAAACTTAAACTAAACATAAAACACAGTGTTTGCTTTCTGTTGGGAAAATAAGGAAAGCTGAGCCCAACACATCATGCCTGACAGACCAGAACACAACAGCACTGTCAGAAGGAGGTTAAAATCACAAGTAGTTATAATCATTTGTTTTCATAACAATTCATGCATTTGGTGGAAATAGTCCACCAATAATGTTACTGTGTTCACTCTAAGAAGCACAATTGGGATTATACACGCCACTGGGGACAAAATACAGGTAACAACAAAAGTTTAAATTATATCTAATCTTAGAGAATGCTTGAGGATTTTCTTTGAAATTCACTTTTCCGTAAGCTTTGGAGCTTGGAGGTTTGGGGGTCGTGGGGGGGGGGGGGGGGGGGGGTCCATTGGGAAGGTATGGACTTCGGTCTAGAAACAGGAGGTGGGGGCCTCTGTATAATTGTTCGAGGAGCCCGGAGGTGTGTGTGAAGGTCAGGGGTCGGCGGTTCACGTTTGTGTGAGCAAGCAGCTTTTTAAAAAAGTTTTTGGGGACAAAAAAGCTGCGGTTATCTAACAACAGTTCTCGTTTTAGAAATAGGGAGGGGAGGGGGGAGGATACTCTGTGTGTTGGGGTGGGGGGGAGCGTGCAGGATGGTGGAGAAAGGAGGGGGGGTGGCGGGGGGGTTTGCGATGGGTAGGTAGGCCCCAAACACAAGGCCTTGTCGGCCCGGCCTAAAAACACAGGGTTCCCTCTCCCCAAAGTGAGACAAGACGTTGCATGGGGTGATCACCCAGTCTCCCAGCTCTGATTTGGGGTTGTGGGGGAGGGAGGAGATAGAGGGGGGGGGATGGGTGATTGGGGAGGGGGGGGGGGGGAGAGTGTCCCATACAGAGGTGGGCATGTTTTGAGGCCTAGTTAAAGGTCGGGCCTGTGAGGGGAGGAGAGTGTCCCATATAGAGGTGGGCATGTTTTGAGGCCTAGTTAAAGGTCGGGCCTTTGTCCCATATAGGGTGGGCCTAGTTAAAGGCTTGGGCGGGTGGGGGAGGGAGAGTGTCCCATATAGAGGTGGGCATGTTTTGAGGCCTAGTTAAAGGCTGGCACTGGGTGGGGGGGGGAGGGGAGTGTCCCATATAGAGGTGGGCATGTTTTGAGGCCTAGTTAAAGGTCGGGCCTGTGAGGGGGGGAGAGTGTCCCATATAGAGGTGGGCATGTTTTGAGGCCTAGTTAAAGGTCGGGCACGTGGGGGGGGGGGGGGGGGGGGGGGGGGGGGGGGGAGTGTCCCATATAGAGGTGGGCATGTTTTGAGGCCTAGTTAAAGGTCGGGCACACGGGGGGGGGGGGAGAGAGAGTATCCCATATAGAGGTGGGCATGTTTTGAGGCCTAGTTAAAGGTCGGGCCTGTGAGGGGGGGGGAGTGTCCCATATAGAGGTGGGCATGTTTTGAGGCCTAGTTAAAGGCTTGGGCGGGTGGGGGGAGGGGGAGGTTGGGAGCAGGATGCTGCGTGGCTCAGGGGTCGTACTTGGACAGGATGTTCTTGCATCTGTTCAGCTCCTTGCGGAGGTCGGCCACCTCCAGGCGCAGGGCCGAGTTTTCCTTCTCCAGGAACGAGGCCCGGATGGCGATCTGGTTCTCCTTCAGCCTGCGGGCGTCGCGCGAGCGCTTGGCCGCCATGTTGTTCTTCCTGCGCCGGGTCCAGTATTTTTCATCCTGCTTGAAGATTGAAGAGAGAGAAATGGGGGTGTTAGACTTTAGTAAAGTGGAATCACCCCCCCCCCCCCCCCCACGACTCAATAGGCAATAGGTGCAGGAGTCGGCCATTCGGCCCTTCGAGCCAGCACCGCCATTCAATGTGATCATGGTTGATCATCCCCATTCAGTACCCCATTCCTGCCTTCTCCCCCATATCCTCTGACTCCACTATTTTTAAGAGCCCTATCTAGCTCTCTCTTGAAAGCATCCAGAGAACCTGCCTCCACCGCCCTCTGAGGCAGAGAATTCCACAGACTCACTACTCTCTGTGTGAAAAAGTGTTTCATCGTCTCAATTCTAAATGGCTTACTCCTTATTCTTAAACTGTGGCCCCTGGTTCTGGACTCCCCCAACATTGGGAACATGTTACCTGCCTCTAGCGTGTCCAAACCCTTAACAATCTTATATGTTTCAATGAGATTCCCTCTCATCCTTCTAAACTCTTAGTCTTAAGAAGGACCTCGACCCGAAATGTCACCCATTCCTTCTCACCAGAGATGCTGCCTGTCCCGCTGAGTTACTCCAGCTTTTGTGTCTGTCTTTAGGATAACCCAGGGCAGTTGGAACCCTGAGAAACATGTTGGAAGGAACTGCAGATCCGTGGAGAGGCGTATTTGATGGGCCGAATGGCCTAATTTTGCTCCTATCACTAATGACCTTAGAAAATAGGAGCCATTCGGCCCTTCGAGCCAGCACCGCCATTCAAAATGATCATGGCTGATCATCCAAAATCAGTACCCCGTTCCTGCCTTCTCCCCATATCTCTTGATTCCATTAGCCCTAAGATCTAAATCTAACTCGCTGTTGAAAACATCCAGTGAATCGGCCTCCACTGCCTTCCGTGGCAGAGAATTCCACAGATTCACAACTCTCTGGGTGAAAAAGTTCTTCCTCATCTCAGTCCTAAATGGCCGAGCCCTTTATTCTTAAACTGTGTGACCCCTGGTTCTGGACTCCCCCAACACGGGGAACATGTTTCCTGCATCCGGCCTGTCCGATCCCTGAAGTGTTTCTAGTTGATTGAATTTGAAGTTGGAGAAATCGACATTTATACCTTTGGTTTAAACCAGCATCTGCAGCCCCATCCTACACAATCTCCCCTCAATGTAGTTACTTCTCCTTGCTAGTCTCGCTGCTCCTCCCCTCTCTCTCTCTCTCTCTGTGTCCCACGTTAGGCTCGGGTTCACGTTTATTACTGTCACGTGTAGTGAGGTACAGTGAAGAGCTTCTGCACGCTGTCCAAATCAGATCAGATCATACTGGACATAAACTCAATTACAATGTGGTCGGCACGGTGGCGCAGCGGGTAGAGCTGCTGCCTCACAGCGCCAGAGACCCGGGTTCCATCCTGACCGCGGATGCTGTCTGTGTGGAGTTTGCACGTTCTCCCCGTGACAGCGTGAGTTTCCTCCGGGTGCTCCGGTTTCCTCCCACGCCCCAAAGACGTGCGGGTTTGCAGGTTTATTGGCCTCTCTGTAAATTACCCCCCTAGTGGATGAGAAAGTGGGATAGCACAGAACTAGTGCGAGCGGCTCCCCCATCAGTCTGAAGAAGGGTTTCGGCCCGAAATGTTGCCTATTTCCTTCGCTCCACAGATGCTGCTGCACCCGCTGAGTTTCTCAGGCCGAAGGGCCTGTTTACGTGATGTATCACTAAACTAAACTAGACTGGGCAAAGGGGAAGATGCAGAGTGCAGAATATAGTTCTCAGTATTGTAGCGCATCAGTTCCACAAACCGTGCTGTCTTTGTGGAGTTTGCACGTTCTCCCCGTGACCGCGTGGGTTTCCTCCGGGTGCTCTGGTTCGCTTTAAGAGAAACCGTATAATATGCAGAGTGTCACCGTTACTCCTGGACGATGGTTGTTCCTGGGTGGTGGCCACAGACCGTGCAAAGGTCGTCCTCATCCTGGGGTGGGTCTATCGGTCATCGGTCACCCTCCCCCTCCCTCCCTCCCCCCCCCTCTCCCTCTCTCCCCCTCCCCCTCCTCCTCTCCCCCTCCCTGAATGAAGTTACCTTCATCTCATCGGGCACAAATATCTTGCGGGCTTTCTTGATCATGGGCTGCGGCTTCAGCTCCTCGTCGGTGAACTTGCGTTTGCGGGGGTCGAACATCTCCTGCCCGGGAACGCTGGACAGAGCCAGGTCGGCAGGGTCCGGCTCGTAGCTCAGCGGAACCTGGATACTCTCCGGGTCAATGGGGCTGGGGGTGTTACGGACAGACTGGAGCAGTGGTCCTGTAGACACAGAGGGGGGGGAGAGGTGAGGGGGGGGAGAGGGTGAGGGGGGGAGAGGGAGGGGGAGAGAGGTGAGGGGGGAGGGTGAGGGGGGAGGGGTGAGGGGGGAGGGGGGAGGGGGGTGAGGGGGGGGAGGAGGTGAGGGGGGGAGAGGTGAGGGGGGGAGGGGAGAGGTGAGGGGGGGGGAGAGTGAGGGGGGGAGGTGAGGGGGGGGGAGGTGAGGTGAGGGGGAGAGGTGAGGGGGGGGAGAGGTGAGGGGGGAGAGGTGAGGTGGGGAGAGGTGAGGGGGGGGGGGAGGTGAGGTGGGGAGAGGTGAGGGGGGAGAGGGTGAGGTGGGGAGGTGAGGGGGGAGGTGGAGGGGGGAGAGGTGAGGGGGGGGAGAGGTGAGGGGGGGAGAGGTGAGGGTGGGGAGAGGTGAGGGGGGAGAGGTGAGGGTGAGGGGGGAGAGGTGAGGGGGGAGAGGTGAGGGGGGAGGAGAGGGAGAGGGGGGAGAGGTGAGGGGGGAGAGGTGAGGGGGGGGGAGAGGTGAGGGGGGAGAGGTGAGAGGGGGGAGAGAGGGGGAGAGGGAGGGGGGGAGAGGTGAGGGGGGGGGAGGGAGAGAGGTGAGGGGGAGAGGTGAGGGGGGAGAGGTGAGGTGGGGAGAGGTGAGGGGGGAGAGGTGAGGGGGGAGAGAGGTGAGGGGGGAGAGGTGAGGGGGGAGAGGTGAGGGGGGAGAGGTGGGGGGGGAGAGGTGTGGGGGGAGAGGTGAGGGGGGGAGAGGTGAGGGGGGGAGAGGTGAGGGGGGAGAGGTGAGGGGGGGAGAGGTGAGGGTGGGGAGAGGGGAGGGGGGAGAGAGGTGAGGTGGGAGAGGTGAGGGGGAGAGGTGAGGGGGGAGAGGTGAGGGGGGGACAGGTGAGGGGGGAGAGGTGAGGGGGGGGGGAGAGGGTGAGGGGGGGAGAGGTGAGGAGGGGAGAGGTGAGGGGGGGGGAGAGGTGAGGTGGGGGGAGAGGGTGAGGGGGGGGGGGAGAGGTGAGGGGGGGAGGGGAGGGTGAGGAGGGGAGAGGTGAGGTGGGGAGAGGTGAGGGGGGGAGAGGTGAGGGGGGGGAGAGGTGAGGAGGGGAGAGGAGGGGAGGGATGGGGAGTGGAGGGAGAGGGGGAGGGAGCAAGAGTGTGGGTTAGACAATTCGGACCTGTGACTGTGTCATCCAGTGACATAGACCAGCGATCCCCGCACACTAACACTATCCTACACACACTGGGGGACAAGTTACACATTTACACCAGGCCAATCAACCTACAAACCTGCACGTCTTTGGAGTGTGGAAGGAAACCGAAGATCTCGGAGGAAACCCACACAGGTCACGTGGAGAACGTGCAAACTCCGTACAGACAGCACCCCTGGTAAGGATCGAACCCGGGTCTATTGGCGCTGTGAGGCAGCAGCTCTACCCGCTGCGGCTCCTTGGCCACACTTCAATACTGCAGAGATAGAATGCACTTATAGAGGTGATTGAATGGCGGAGTAGTCTCGATGGGCCGAATGGCCTAATTCTGCTCCTATCACTTATGACCTTATGATAATGCTGGAGTAACTCAGTGGGTCAGGCAGCGTCTCAGGAAAGGAATGACGTCTGAGGAAGGGTCTCGACCCGAAACGTCACCCATTCCTTCTCTCCACAGATGCTGCCTGACCCGCTGAGTTACTCCAGCACTCTGTGAAACTTCACCTATCCATGTTCTCCACAGATGCTGCCTGACCCACTGAGTTATGGTGCAGCAGCACCTATGGAGCGAAGGAAATAGGCAACGTTTCGGGCCGAAACCCGGAAGGGTTTCGGCCCGAAACGTTGCCTATTTCCTTAGCTCCATAGATGCTGCTGCACCCACTGAGTTACTCCAGCACTCTGTGAAACGTCACCTATCCATGTTCTCCACAGATGCTGCCTGACCCGCTGAGTTACTCCAGCACTCTGTGTTTTACAGAGGGCCAACTAACCTACTAACCCACACTTCGTAGAGTGTGACAGAGTGGAAACAGGCCCTTCAGCCCAACTTGCCCACACTGGCCAATCTTTACTAGTCCCATCTACCACTAGGTCCATATCCCTCCAAACCTGTCCTATCCATGCACCTGTCTAACTGTTTCTAGTGTCTCCACTACCTCCTCTGGCAGCTCGTTCCATACACCCACCCACCCTCTGTGTAAAAAACGTTACCCCTCAGGCTCCTATTAAATCTTTCCCCTGCTTTGGGACGTGGGAGGAAACCCATGCGGTCACGGGGAGAACGTGCAAACTCCACACAGACAGACAGCACCCGAGAGTCGCTGCTTTACAGCGCCGGAGACCCGGGTTCGATCCTGACTACGGGTGCTGTCTGTACGGAGTTTGCACGTTCTCCCCGTGACCTGCGTGGGTTTTCTCCAGGAGCTCCGGTTTCCTCCCACACTCCAAAGACGTACAGGTTTAGAGGTTAATTGGCTTGGTGTAAATGTAAAAATTGTCCCTAGTGTGTGTGTGTGTGTGTGTGGAAGATAGTGTTAGTGTGCGGGGATCGCTGGTCGGCACGGACTCGGTGGGCCGAAGGGCCCCTTTCCTCGCTGCATCTCTAAACTAAAAAAAAACGAAACTAGACTAAGACATGGCCGACCAGAAACATAGACAATAGGTGCAGGAGTAGAGGCCATTCGGCCCTTCCAGCCAGCACCGCCATTCAATGTGATCATGGCTGATCATCCACAATCAGTAACGTACAAAATTCTTAAGGGGTTGGACAGGCTAGATGCAGAAAGATTGTTCCCGATGTTGGGGAAGTCCAGAACATGGGGTCACAGTTTAAGGATAAGGGGGAAATCTTTTAGGACCGAGATTAGAAAAACATTTTTCACACAGAGAGTGGTGAATCTGTGGAATTCTCTACCACAGAAGGTAGTTGAGGCCACAGTTCATTGGCTATATTTAAGAGGGAGTTAGATGTGGCCCTTGTGGCTAAAGGGATCAGGGGGTATGGAGAGAAGGCAGGTACGGGATACTGAGTTGGATGATCAGCCATGATCATATTGAATGGCGGTGCAGGCTCGAATGGCCTACTCCTGCACCTATGTTTCTAAGTACCCCATTCCTGCTTTCTCCCCATATCCCTTGACTCCATTAGCCCTTAGAGCTAAATCTGACTCGTTCTTGAAACACGATTCACCTGCCTGCCACCAGCTGGATTAGCAGTGCACAAGCTGAACAGAAGCCTCCTGGATTAGTCCATCACGTGTGGTCACACAGGCAGAGAGCTTCCCCCTCGCCTGGCCCCTGCCGCTACTAATCCTCACCAACTACACACTGGCACAGCGGGTAGAGCTGCTGCCTCACAGCGCCAGAGACCCGGGTTCCATCCCGACTACGGGCGCTGCCTGTACTGAGTTTGCACGTTCTCCCCGTGACCTGCGTGGGTTTTTCCCGGGTGCTCCGGTTTCCTCCCACACTCCAAAGACACGACGTGCAGGTTTGCAGGTTACTTGGCTTGGTGTAAATGTAAATTGTGTGTAGGATAGTGTTAGTGTGCGGGGATCGCTGGTCGGCACGGACTCGGTGGGCCGAAGGGCCTGTGTCTGCGCTGTATCTCTAATCTAAATTAAACTAAACTAGAAATAAGATTGGCACAAAAATGCTGGAGTAACTCAGCGGGACAGGCAGCATCTCTGGAGACGCTCCTCCCGTTCCCACGCTGACCTTTCTGTCCTGGGCCTCTTCCATTACCAGAGTGAGGCCCAGTGCAAACTGGAGGTACAGCAGCCTCCTCAGACTTTAAGAGACACGGCGTGGAAACAGGCCCTTCGGCCAAGCGAGTCCGTGCCAACCAGCGACCACCCCGTACACTAGCACCCCCTACACACACCAGGGACAATTCACAATTTTACCAAAGCCATTATCCTACAAATCGCCACATAATTGGAGAAACGTTATTCCCTGATCATGTATCTGTACACTGTGAATGAGTCGACTGTAGTCATTGTTTAAGAAAGAACTGCAGATGCTGGAAAAATCGAAGGTAGACAAAATGCTGGAGAAACTCAGTGGGACAGGCAGCATCTCTGGAGAGAAGGAATGGGTGACGTTTCGGGTCGAGACCCTTCTTCAGACTCTATTGTAAGCATGTGTTGTCTTTCTGCAGACTGGTTGGCACGCAACAAAAAGCTTTTCACTGTACCTCGGTACACGTGACAATAAACTGAATTGAATATGATACGGTAGAACTTTATTTATCCCAGGAGGGAAATTGATCTGCCAACTGTCATAAAACACAACAAGATACATGAACATGAAATTTAGGTGATGAGTGGAAAGGATTGGGGAGTCAGTCTCAGTCTTCCCCAAGACAGAGCAGATTTAGTTTCGAGATACAGCGCCCTTCAGCCCACCAGATAGACACACAAAGCTGGAGTAACTCAGCAGGACAGGCAGCGTCTCTGGAGAGAAGGAATGGGTGACGTTTCGGGTCGAGACCCTTCTTCAGGCCCGAAACATCACCCATTCCTTCTCTCCAGAGACGCTGCCTGTCCCGCTGAGTTACTCCAGCATTTTGTGTCTTTCTTCGGTTTAAACCAGCATCTGCGGTTCCTTCCTGCACATTCAACCCACCGAGTCCGTGACGGCCAGCGATCCCCACACACTAACATAATCCTAAACATACAGGGGACAATGTTACAGTGAAAATAAGCCATTTAGCCCACAAACCTGTATGTCTTTGGAGTGCCAGGGACCAGGGTACGATCCTGACTACGAGTGCTGTCTATGCAGAGTTTGCACGTCCTCTCTGTGACCCTGTGGGTTTTCTCCGGGCACTTCGGTTTCTCCCACACTCCAAAGACGTGTGGGTTTGTAGGTTAATTGGCTTCTGTATTTTTATCCCGTGTGTGTGTGTGTGTGTGTGTGTGTGTGTGTGTGTGTTTGTGTGTGTGTGTTGTGTGTGTGTGTGTGTGTGTGTCTGTGTGTGTGTGTGCGCGTGTGTGTGTGTGTGTGTGTGTGTGTGTGTGTGTTTATGTGTGTGTGTGTGTGTGTGTGTGTGTGTGTGTGTGTGTGTGTGTGTGTGTGTGTGTGTGTGTGCGTGTGTGTATGTGTGTGCGTGTGTGTGCGTGTGCGTACTGTGTACGTGTGTGTGTGTGCGCGCGTGTGCGTGTGCGTACTTGTGTACGTGTGTGTGTGTGTGCGCGTGTGTGTGCGTACGTGTGTATGTGCGTGTGTGATAGAATTAGTGATTGCTGGTCGGCGCGGACTCGATGGGCCGAAGTGCCTGTTCCCACGCCGCATATATCTCTAAACTAAAATAGAGGGAGGTGGGACAAACGCAGGTAAATGGGACTGGGTGAGATGGGGCGGGCAGGAAGGAAATACAGATGCTGGTTTAAATGGGGTTACTGAACATCCCGCGGGGGATAAATCGGTGAGATCTGAGCAATGTATGTAAGTAGGATTGAATGTTTTGTAAAACCTCTGAAAATGTTGGATGAATTTTTTGCACGATTCATGTCTTGTATATGTTTATTCCCTGAATTTCTTGTGCAGTTGTATAGGGCTCTGGTGAGACCACATCTGGAGTATTGTGTACAGTTTTGGTCTCCTAATTTGAGGAAGGACATCCCTGAGGCAGTAGGTTCACGAGATTGATCCCTGGGATGGCGGGACTGTCATATGAGGAAAGATTGAAAAGACTAGGCTTGTATTCACTGGAGTTTAGAAGGATGAGGGGGAAATCTTATAGAAACATATACAATTATAAAAGGACTGCACAAGCTAGATGCAGGAAGAATGTTCCCAATGTTGGGCGAGTCCAGAACCAGGGGCCACAGTCTTAGAATAAAGGGGAGGTCATTTAAGACTGAGGTGGGAAAAAACTTTTTCACCCAGAGAGTTGTGAATTTGTGGAATTCCCTGCTACAGACGGCAGTGGAGGCCAAATCACTGGATGGGTTTAAGAGAGAGTTAGATAGAGCTCTAGGGGCTAGTGGAGTCAAGGGATATGGGGAGAAGGCAGGCACGGGTTATTGATAGGGGACGATCAGCCATGATCACAATGAATGGCGGTGCTGGCTCGAAGGGCCGAATGTCCTCCTCCTGCACCTATTTTCTATGAATAAAGTCTATTTTAACATTTATTTTAAAAGTATTCGCGACCTGGGAACTTCAGCTGGACCTGGGGCACGTGAGCTGACCAGGACAAGGGGTCACAGTTTAAGGATATAGGGGGAAATCCTTTAGGACTGAGATGAGAAAAACATTTCTTCACACAGAGAGTGGTGAATCTCTGGGAATTCTCTGCCACAGAAGGTAGTTGAGGCCACAATTCATTGGCTACATTTAAGAGGGAGTTAGATGTGGCCCTTGTGGCTAAAGGGATCAGGGGGTATGGAGAGAAGGCAGGGATGGGATACTGAGTTGGATGATCAGCCGTGATCATACTGAATGGCGGTGCAGGCTGAATGGCCTCTACTCCTGCACCTGTTGTCTATGTTTCTATGTAAGTGAGCTGACCTGGGAGTGGATGTAGCGCAAAGGGTATAAAACATGAGGTGGGGGGGGGGAAAGACAGGCTCCCCCCAGGATTCCCAGGGCATGTGGGCCAGGATGGGGCCGAAGGGCCTGTTTCCCTGCTGCCTGACTGTGGTATTATAGTGGCAGGAGGCCCCAGGAGGCCCCACATTCAGCAGCGGAGGTGCGGATTTAGATCTGCTTCAGGCACGGATCACAGCTCAGAGTAGTTTTCCACTCTCATACACCTCACATGTCAGTGCCATGTGACCTGCTCTCTCTCACACACACACACGCTAAACACAAATAACTTCCCTTTCTCGCTGCTGCCAAAAAGCTACGCAGCTCCCTGGAGCAGTGGAGGAGAGGCAGCGAGCAGCTAAGCAGCTAAGCAGCAAGCTGACAGCCTTTGTGTGTGGAAACAGCCAGCCAGTCCCACTCACTGGGCTGGGAAAACAAAAACAGCCACACAGTTCCTTGCAGGTTTCTAACCCTGACTGATTCCCCCCCCCCCCCCCCCCCCCCCCCCCCCCCCCACCCCCCAAACACCGAACACACCCCGAAAATGGAGGTGGGGTGGGAAAGAGTCCGCACTCCCCACCATAGCTCAGCGGGTGAGGCAGCATCTATGGAGCGAAGGAATAGGTGACGTTTCTGGTCGAGACCCTTCCGGGTCTCGACCTGAAACGTCACCTATTCCTTCGCTCCATAGATGCTGCCTCACCCGCTGAGTTTCTCCAGCAGTTTTGCCGACCTTCGATTTTTCCAGCATCTGCAGTTCTTCCTTACACCCCCCCCACCATTGTAGATGTAGCCCAGTCCCACACACAGACCACACTCCCCACCATTGTAGATGTAGCCCAGTCCCACACACACATTGTAGATGTACAGACCACACTCCCCACCATTGTAGATGTAGCCCAGTCCATCCCACACACCACACTCCCCACCATTGTAGATGTAGCCCAGTCCATCACACACACACCATTCCCCACCATTGTAGATGTAGCCCAGTCCATCACACACACCACACTCCCCACCATTGTAGATGTAGCCCAGTCCATCACACACAGACCACACTCCCCACCATTGTAGATGTAGCCCAGTCCATCACACACAGACCACACTCCCCACCATCGACTCCATCTACACTTCACGCTGCCTCGGGAAAGCAGCCGACACCATCACAGACTTGTCCCTGTCCCACCCCGGTCATTCCTCCTCCTCCTCCCCGCTCCCGTCCGGCAGAAGGTACAGAAGCTTGAAAGCGCGCACCACCAGACTCAGGAACAGCTTCTTCCCCTCTGTTATCCGGCTTCTGAACGGCCCTTCCATAAGCTAGGGTACTGTCCGATTCACCTCTACCCCATTGCGGACATTGGACTTTGTCTGTGGAACTGATGCGCTATAATGCTGAGAACTATATCCTGCACTCTGTATCTTCCCCTTTGCCCTGCCTAGTTTAGTTTAGAGATACATCACGTAAACAGGCCCTTCGGCCCGCCGAGTCCATGCTGACCATCGATCGCCCGTTCGCACTAGTTCTGTGCTATCCCACTAGGGGGGCAATTTACAGAGGGGCCGATAAACCTGCAAACCCGCACGTCTTTGGGACGTGGGAGGAAACCGGAGCACCCGGAGGAAACCCACGCTGTCACGGGGAGAACGTGCAAACTCCACACAGACAGCACCCGCGGTCAGGATGGAACCCGGGTCTCTGGCGCTGTGAGGCAGCAGCTCTACCCGCTGCGCCACCGTGCTGACCACATTGTAATTGAGTTTATGTCCAGTATGATCTGATCTGATTTGGACAGCGTGCAGAAGCTCTTCACTGTACCTCACTACACGTGACAGTAATAAACGTGAACCTGAGCCTAACGTGGGACACAGAGAGAGAGAGAGAGAGAGAGGGGAGGAGCAGCGAGACTAGCAAGGAGACGTAACTACATTGAGGGGAGATTGTGTAGGATGAGGCTGCAGATGCTGGTTTAAACCAAAGGTATAAATGTCGATTTCTCCAACTTCAAATTCAATCAACTAGAAACACTTCAGGGATCGGACAGGCCAGATGCAGGAAACATGTTCCCCGTGTTGGGGGAGTCCAGAACCAGGGGTCACACAGTTTAAGAATAAAGGGGTCGGCCATTTAGGACTGAGGTGAGGAAGAACCTTTTCACCCAGAGAGTTGTGAATCTGTGGAATTCTCTGCCACGGAAGGCAGTGGAGGCCGATTGATTCACTGGATGTTTTCAACAGCGAGTTAGATTTAGATCTTAGGGCTAATGGAATCAAGAGATATGGGGAGAAGGCAGGAACGGGGTACTGATTTTGGATGATCAGCCATGATAATATTGAATGGCGGTGCTGGCTCGAAGGGCCGAATGGCCTACTCCTGTACCTATTTTCTATGTTTCAAGTAGACCCGGCATTCCCTCTCTATCCCTCCCCCACCCAAGTTGCACCAGCTTCTCGTTTTCACCCAACAAACAGCAAACAACGGCCTAGTTCCTTTATCATTGTAACTTTTTTGCGCATCTTTCATTCATTGTTCTTTATTTCTCCACATCTCCATCTATATCTCTCGTTTCCCTCTTCCCTGACTCTCCGTCTGAAGAAGGGTCTCGATCCGAAACGTCACCCATTCCTTCTCTCCAGAGATGCTGACTGTCCCGCTGAGTTACTCCAGCATTTTGTGAAACGTCACCTATCCATGTTCTCCACAGATGCTGCCTGTCCCGCTGAGTTACTCCAGCACTCTGTGAAACGTCACCTATCCATGTTCTCCACAGATGTTGCCTGACCCGCTGAGTTACTCCAGCACTCTGTGAAACGTCACCTATCCATGTTCTCCACAGATGCTGCCTGACCCGCTGAGTTACTCCAGCACTCTGTGAAACGTCACCTATCCATGTTCTCCACAGATGCTGCCTGACCCGCTGAATTATGGTGCAGCAGCATCTATGGAGCGAAGGAAATAGGCAACGTTTCGGGCCGAAACCCTTCTGGAAATAGGCAACGTTTCGGGTCGAAACCCGTAAGGGTTTCGGCCCGAAACGTTACCTATTTCCTTTCGTTCTTTTGTTTCGGGTGACATTTCGGGTCGAGACCCCTGAAGTCTCGACACGAAAACATCATCCATCCCTTCTCTCCAGAGATGCTGCCAGTCCCGCTGAGTTACTCTAGCATTCTGTGTCTATCTTGAGAGGAGATTTTAGATCCCCACCTAATTGTACATTCCAGGCACAATAGACTGCTGGAATCTGCGGCAAAAATCTATAAATGTATTGATTTTTTATTTATTTATTATATATTGACTGTGTGTTATGTTTACCGGCCTGTTAGAAAACAAAGAAGAAATTAGGTGCAGGAGTAGGCCATTCGGCCCTTCGAGCCTGCACCGCCCATTCAATATGATCATGGCTGATCATCCAACTCAGTATCCCATACCTGCCTTCTCTCCATACCCCCTGATCCCTTTAGCCACAAGGGCCACATCTAACTCCCTCTTAAATATAGCCAATGAACTGGCCTCAACTACCCTCTGTGGCAGAGAGTTCCAGAGATTCACCACTCTCTGCTGTTCTGCTGCTGCAGGTAAGAATTTCACCGTTCATCGTCGGTAGTTTAGCTTAGTTTACTTTAGAGGTACAGCGCGGAAACAGGCCCTTCGGCCCACCGAGTCCGCACCGACCAGCGATCCCCGCACATTAACACTACCCTACACACACTCAGAACAATTTACACATACACCAAGCCAATTAACCTACAAGGTATTTGGAGAATGGGAGGGAAACCGAAGTTCTCAGAGAAAACCCACGCAGGTCACGGGGAGAACGTACAAACTCCATACAGACAGCGCCCGTAGTCGGGATCGAACCCGGGTCTCTGGTGCTGCAAGTGCTGTAAGGCAGCAACTCTACCCACTGCTCCACATATGACAATTAAACATGTAGACATTGGAAAAGTTGTTCCCATGTTCTCCACAGATGCTGCCTGACCCGCTGAGTTACTCCAGCACTCTGTGAAACGTCACCTATCCATGTTCTCCACAGATGCTGCCTGACCCGCTGAGTTACTCCAGCTCTCTGTGAAACGTCACCTATCCATGTTCTCCACAGATGCTGCCTGACCCGCTGAGTTACTTTTTTTTGTAAACCAGCATCTACAGTCCCTTCTTTACAGTTTTCAGTTGAGGAGTGGTTTTAAAATATAACTTGTTTAAGAAGGAACTGCAGAGGCTGGAAAATCGAAGGTAGACAAAAATGCTGGAGAAACTCAGCGGGTTAGGCAGCATCTATGGAGTGAAGGAATAGGTGACGTTTCGTGCAGGGAAATGGTAGCAGGATCTCTGTATAGACAATAGACAATAGGAGCAGGAGTAGGCCATTTGGCCCTTCGAGACAGCACCGCCATTCAATGTGATCATGGCTGATCATCCCCAATCAGTATCCCGTTCCTGCCTTCTCCCCATATCCCCTGACTCCGCTATCTTTAAGAGCCCTGTCTAGCTCTCTCTTGAAAGCATCCAGAGAACCTGCCTCCACTGAGATAGATAGATTCTTGATTAGTGCGGGTGTCAGAAGTTATTGGGAGAAGGCAGGAGAATGGGGTTAGGAGGCAGAGAATTCCACAGACTCACCACTCTCTATGAGAAAAAGTGTTTCCTCGTCTCCGTTCTAAATGGCTTACTCCTTATTCTTAAACTGTGTGGCCCCTGGTTCTGGACTCCCCCAACATCGGGAACATGTTTCCTGCCTCTAGCGTGTCAAAGCCCTTAATAATCTTATATGTTTCAATGTTCCTGTTCTGAGCCCCGGGGTAAAACACGTGGCTTATCCGTGTTGTGTGGCTCCAGGACTGGACGTGATGATTATAGACCCTGTACAGAATTATCCCAGGCCAGTCGCTGGGTCCAGAAGTGGGAGTAGTAAAGGTTGAAGGAGCAGGGAATGAAAGGGTCCCGGGCAGAAACGTCACCGGTTCAGCCATTGTGGACGCAGCCCAGACCATCACTCAAACCAACCTCCCTTCCATCGCCTCCATCTACACCTCACGCTGCCTCGGCAAGGCCAGCAGCAAAGATCCTATAGATAGACCACTCCTGCTAAATGGCAGGTTCTCCGGATGCTTTCAAGCGAGAGCTAGATAGGGCTCTTAAAAATAGCGGAGTCAGGGGATATGGGGAGAAGGCAGGAACGGGGTACTGATTGGGGATGATCAGCCATGATCACATTGAATGGCGGTGCTGGATCGAAGGGCCGAATGGCCTCTACTCCTGCACCTATTGTCTATTGTCTATAAAAGCTTTTCACTGTACCTCGGTACACGTGACAATAAACTCAACTAGCTTCCCTCCACAGAAGACAGACACAAAATCGCCGGAGAGAAGGAATGGGTGACGTTTCGGGTCGAGATCAAGTCAAGTCAAGTCAAGTTTATTTGTCACATACACATACGAGATGTGCAGTGAAATGAAAGTGGCACCCTGGGTGTAAAGCAGCATCTGCAATGCCTTCCCACACACTCCCCTCCGCAGATGCTGCCTGACCTGCTGAGTTCTTCCAGCACTTTGTTTCTCCTTCCACTGGAGGTGGTGTGGGGGGGAGGGGGGAGGGGGGAGAGGGGGGGGGGGGAGACCACCCTTTGTCGCAGCAACAGAGATTTTATCCAAATCCAACCCTCAGGGAGGATCTTACCACGTGGCACTAAATCAAAGAAAACACAATCACTGCCAGATCTCTGACAAACTAAACACTGAGGCAAGTTGTTCCACTCGGGTCACAAGATTAAAAATACGCCTCGCTTAATCCCAAGGCATGAGGTTTGGGCCAAAACTCTCAATCAATTTTCATCCTAATTTTCACTGAAATCACCATTGGTTGGGGTGGGGAACGTACACATTGTCCATATGATTAGACGTGTATCCAAACTAAACGGCACCATGCATATGTCTTCTCTTTCTCTACGTCTACAACAAACAATATCTTTAATGCCCCCTGTCCCACTTAGGAGACCTGAACGGAAACCTCTCGAGACTTTGCGCCCCACCTAAGGTTTCCGTGCGGTTCCCGGAGGTTTTTGTCAGTCTCCCTCCCTGCTTCCACTACCTGCAACCTCCGGCAACCTCCGGGAACCGCACGGAAACCTTGGGTGGGGCGCAAAGTCTGTCTCCAGAGGTTTCCTAAGTGGGACAGGGGCATAATTCTTAAGGGGTTGGACAGGCTAGATGCAGGAAGATTGTTCCCGATGTTAGGGAAGTCCAGGACAAGGGGTCACAGCTTAAGGATAGGGGGGAAATCCTTTAAAACCGAGATGAGAAGAACTTTTTTCACACAGAGAGTGGTGAATCTCTCGAACTCTCTGCCACAGAGGGTAGTTGAGGCCAGTTCATTGGCAATATTTAAGAGGGAGTTAGATGTGGCCCTTGTGGCTAAGGGGATCAGGGGGTATGGAGAGAAGGCAGGTACGGGATACTGAGTTGGATGATCAGCCATGATCATATTGAATGGCGGTGCAGGCTCGAAGGGCCGAATGGCCTACTCCTGCACCTAATTTCTATGTTTCTATGTTTCTATAAGAAGGAACTGCAGATGCTGGAAAATCGAAGGTGGACAAAAAATGCTGGAGAAACTCAGCGGGTGAGGCAGCATCTATGGAGCGAAGGAATAGGTGACGTTTCGGGTCGAGACCCGGAAGGGTCTCGGCCCGAAACGTCATCTATTCCTTCGCTCCATAGATGCTTCCGGGTCTCGACCCGAAACGTCGCCTATTCCTTCCTCCATAGATGCTGCCTCACCCGCTGAGTTTCTCCAGCATTTTTGTCCACCGACAATATCTTTAGTTTAGTTTAGAGATACAGCGCGGAAACACCGAGTCCACGCCGGCCAGCGATCCCCGCACGCTAACACTATCCTACACACACACCAGGGGCATAGAAACATAGAAATTAGGTGCAGGAGTAGGCCATTCGGCCCTTCGAGCCTGCACCGCCATTCAATATGATCATGGCTGATCATCCAACTCAGTATCCCGTACCTGCCTTCTCTCCATACCCCCGATCCCTTTAGCCACAAGGGCCACATCTAACTCCCTCTTAAATTTGAACTGTTCAACTACCCTCTGAGAGACAGAGATTCACCACTCTCTGGTGAAAAAAGTTCTTCTCATCTCGAAAGGATTTCCCCCTTACGCTGTGCCAGTCCTGATCCCCATCGGGAACAATCGCTAAACCCCTTACTATAAGATCCCCTCACACAAATTCTAAAGAGTATAAACCAAGTCTATCCAGTCTTTCTTCATAAGACAGTCCTGGCATCCCAGGAATCAGTACAATCCCAGGACAATTTACAACATACACCAAGCCAATCAACCTACGAACCTGCACGTCTTTGGAGTGTGGGAGGAAACCGAAGATCTCGGAGAAAACCCACGCGGGTCACGGGGAGAACGTGCAAACTCCGTACAGACAGCGCCCGTAGTCGGGATCGAACCCGGGTCTCCGGCGCTGCGTGGCAGCAACTCTACTCCATTTCATCATTCTTTGATTGAAAGATACAGCACGGAAAGAGGCCCTTCGGCCCGTCGAGTCCACGCTGACCAGCGATCACCCGTTCTATGTTATCCCACTTTCTCATCCACTCCCCACACACTAGGGGGACAATTAACCTACAAACCCGCACATCTTTGGGACGTGGGAGGAAACCCGCGCGGTCCCAGGGAGGACGGGCAAACTCCACACAGACAGCGCCCGAGCTTAGGATGGAAGCTGGGTCTCTGGCGCTGTGAGGCAGCAGCTCGGACCATGTTCTGCAGAGATGTTGTCTGATCCCATGAGTTTCTCCAACAGTTTGTGTCTTAAGTTGTAGGGTCAGGCTAAGCCAACCCTCTGTGGAATCACCCCCCGTAACCCCCCCCCCCAACCACGCCCCCTACCCTCTCCCCCACCCACCCATCCCCCCCCTCCTCGAAACCTACCCACCCAAACTCCCAGGCACACGCACGCACACGCACGCACTCACACACACATGCACGCACACACACACGCACGCGCACACACACACATGCACGCACACACACATGCACGCACACACACACACACACGCGCACACATACACACACGCACACATACACGCACACATGGATGCACAAACACACACACACATGCACGCACACACACATACTCTCATGCACAGCATGCACACACACACATGCACGCACACACTCTCTCACGCACACACGCACATTATCTCACACACGCATGCACACACTCTCATGCATGCACAAGGGGGAGAGGGGGGGTGAGGGGGAAAGGAGGAGGGGGAGGGGAGAGGTGGGGAAGAGAGGGAGAGGGGAGGTGGGGCGTTACCTGGTCTGGCTGTGCCGGGCAGTAGAGTTTGGGGTCCCATGCCCACAGGTATGGAGGTGCCCGCTCGGCTGAGGTCCACGGGCGGCCCCCCAGGGTGCTGTGGGGGTGGGTGAGGGCCCGCCTTCTGCTGGTGGGACGGGCTGATGGGGATCCCGTACTCGGACAGGAACTCCTGCAGGTCCATGTACTCCAGTTGGAAGGTGTCTCCGTCGTAGGGCAGGGTCTTGTCCCAGAGGGTGGGCCCCAGGAAGGCCGACTGCGAGAGGGTGCTGCCCCCCACCTCATCATCCAGCTGCTTCTCCTTCTCCTCCTTGCTGAACCCTAGGAGAACATCCGACCTTAGAGCCGAGCGGTCAACCCATAACAGCGCGCGCCAATCTCCCCCCATCCACCCACCGGGCACTCCCCAAGTCACGAGGTCATACAGCGGGGAGACAGGCCCTCGGCCAAACCAACCCATTGACCCAACCGCCCCAAGCCAAACCCAAGCCAACCCAACGCCCATTGACCCAACCAGCCCAAGCCAACCCAACACCCATTGACCCAACCGCCCCAAGCCAACCCAACTCCCATTGACCCAACCATCCCAAGCCAACCCAACGCCCATTGATCCAACCGCCCCAAGCCAACCCAACCCCCATTGACCCAACCAGCCCAAGCCAACCCAACGCCCATTGACCCAACCTGCCTACTCCACTCGCCCATCATGCCCCCATCTACAGAAGGATGACTGGGGATCCTATTGAACCATATAAGGTTATTAAGGGTGTTTGGACACGCTAGAGGTAGGAAACATGTTCCCGATGTTGGGGGAGTCCAGAACCAGGGGCCACACACAGTTTAAGAATAAGGGGTAGGCCATTTAGAACGGAGACAAAGAAACACAGAGAGTTGTGAGTCTGTGGAATTCTCTGCCTCAGAAGGCGGTGGAGGCGGGTTCTCTGGATGCTTTCAAGAGAGAGCTAGATAGGGCTCTTAAAGATAGTGGAGTCAGGGGATATGGGGAGAAGGCAGGAACGGGGTACTGATTGGGGATGATCAGCCATGATCACATTGAATGGCGGTGCTGGCTCGAAGGGCCGAATGGCCTCTAGTCCTGCACCTATTGTCTATTGTCCCACCTGCCTGTGGTTGGCCCGTATCGCCCAACCCAATCCTTGTACCTGTCCAAATGACTTTTAAAAGTCAGCATTCCAAAATATATGTAGACTTAAGGAACTGCAGGTGCTGGTTTATAAAGAAAAAGTTACGATGTGCTGGAGTAATTATAGAACTGTGCAGCACAGGAACAGTCCCTTCGGCCCACAATGTCCGTGCCGTACATGATGCCAAGTTAAACTAATCCCCTCTGCTGGCACGTGATCCGTATGCCTCCATTCCCTGCATATCCACATGCCTGTCTAAAAGCCTCTTAAGCACCACGATAGTATGTGCCTTCACCACCCCCCCTGGCAGCGCGTTCCAGGCACCCACTGTGTAAAAAAGACCTGCCCCGCACACCTCCTTTAAACTTTGTCCCTCCGACCTTATAGCTATGCCTTCTATTGTTGGACATCGCCACCATGGGATAAAGGTTGTGACTGTCTACCCCATCTAGTCATCTCATAATGTTTACACGTCTATCAAGTCTCCCCTCAACCTCCAACTCACTGGGTCGGGCAACATCTCTGGATATAGGTGGCGTTTGGGGTCGCGACTCTTCTTCAGAACCAAAACGTCACCTATCCATGTTCTCCACAGATGCTGCCTGACCCGCTGAGTTACTCCAGCACTCTGTGAAACGTCACCTATCCATGTTCTCCACAGGTGCTGCCTGACCCGCTGAGTTACTCCAGCACTCTGTGAAACGTCACCTATCCATGTTCCCCACAGATGCTGCCTGACCCGCTGAGTTACTCCAGCACTCTGTGAAACGTCACCTGATCCATGTTCCCCACAGATGCTGCCTGACCCGCTGAGTTACTCCAGCACTCTGTGAAACGTCACCTACCATCCATGTTCCCCACAGTTGCTGCCTGACCCACTGAGCTATGGTGCAGCAGCATCTATGGAGCTAAGGAAATAGGCAATGTTTCGGGCCGAAACCCTTCTGGAAATAGGCAACGTTTCGGGCCGAAACCCTTCTGGGTTTCGGCCCGAAACGTTGCCTATTTCCTTAGCTCCGTAGATGCTGCTGCACCCGCTGAGTTACTCCAGCACTCTGTGAAACGTCACCTATCCATGTTCTCCACAGATGCTGCACCTGACCCCTGACCCGCTGCTGAGTTACTCCAACGCTTAATGTAATTTGAAAATCCAAAAATACATCCTAAGACTTTTCTCTCATAGATTCCTTGCCTCGACCATGAGAGTCACAGAGTGCTGGCATCTAAATTCCTCGTACGATCCTTTGGGCACCATATCTGAGGATGGATGTGCCGGCTTTGGAGAGGGTCCAGAGGAGGTTTACATGAATGATCCCAGGAATTAGTGGGTTAACATATGATGAGCGTTTGTCGGCACTGGGCCTGTACTCGCTGGAGATTAGAAGGATGAGGGGGGGGGCCTCATTGAAACTTACAGAATAGTGAAAGGCCTGGATAGAGTGGATGTGGGGAGGGTGTTTCCACTGGTGGGAGAGTCTAGGACCAGAGGGCACAGCCTCAGAATAAAAGGAGGTTCCTTTAGGAAGGAGATGAGGAGGAATTTCTTTAGTCAGAGGGTGGTGAATCTGTGGAATTCTTTGTCACAGAAAGGCTGTGGAGGCCACAAGTCAGTGGATATTTTTTAAGGATGAGATGGATGGATTTTTGATCAGTACGGGTGTCAGGGGTTACGGGGAGAAGGCAGGAGAATGGAGTTAGGAGGGAGAGATAGTTCGGCCATGATTGAATGGCGGAGTAGACTTGGGGGCTGAATGGACCAATTCTGTCCCTATCACTTATGAAGATGAACTAGCCTTTCTGAAAGGAAGGACCACTATTGGCCATGCTCCAATCTTCGGGGACCTCTCTTGTAGAAACATAGAAAATAGGTGCAGGAGTAGAGGCCATTCGGCCCTTCGAGCCTGCACCGCCATTCAATATGATCTTGGCTGATCATCCAACTCAGTATCCTGTACCTGCCTTCTCTCCATACCCCCTGATCCCTTTAGCCACAAAGGTCACATCTAACTCCCTCTTAATCATATAACCATATAACAATTACAGCACGGAAACAGGCCATCTCGGCCCTTCTAGTCCGTGCCGAACACGTATTCTCCCCTAGTCTCATCTACCTGCGCTCAGACCATAACCCTCCATTCCTTTCCCGTCCATATAACTATCCAATTTATTTTTAAATGATAAAAACGAACCTGCCTCCACCACCTTCACTGGAAGCTCATTCCACACAGCTACCACTCTCTGAGTAAAGAGGTTCCCCCTCATGTTACCCCTAAACTTCTGTCCCTTAATTCTCAAGTCATGTCCTCTTGTTTGAATCTTCCCTCCTCTCAGTGGGAAAAGCTTATCCATGTCAACTCTGTCTATCCCTCTCATTATTTTAAAAACCTCTATCAAGTTCCCCCTTAACCTTCTGCGCTCCAAAGAATAAAGCCCTAACTTGTTCAACCTTTCTCTGTAACTTAGTTGTTGAAACCCAGGCAACATTCTAGTAAATCTCCTCTGTACTCTCTCTATTTTGTTGACATCCTTCCTATAATTAGGCGGCCAAAATTGTACACCATACTCCAGAATTGGCCTCACCAATGCCTTGTAAAATTTTAACATTACATCCCAACTTCTATACTCAATATAGCCAATGAGCTGGCCTCGACTACCTTCTGTGGCAGAGAATTCCAGAGATTCACCACTCTCTGTGTGAAAAATGTTTTTCTCATCTCGGTCTTAAAGGATTCCCCCTTATCCTTAAACTGTGACCCCTTGTCCTGGACTTCCCCAACATCGGGAACAATCTTCCTGCATCTAGCCTGTCCAACCCCTTAAGAATTTTATAAGTTTCTATAAGATCCCCCCCTCAATCTTCTAAATTCTAGCGAGTACAAGCCAAGTCTATCCAGTCTTTCTTCATATGACAGTCCTGACATCCCAGGAATCAGTCTGGTGAACCTTCTCTGTACTCCCTCTATGGCAAGAATGTCCTTCCTCAGATTAGGAGACCAAAACTGTACGCAATACTCCAGGTGTGGTCTCACCAAGACCCTGTACAACTGCAGTAGAACCTCCCTGCTCCTATACTCAAATCCTTTTGCTATGAATGCTAACATACCATTCGCTTTCTGCACTGCCTGCTGCACCTGCATGCCTACTTTCAATGACTGGTGTACCATGACACCCAGGTCTCGCTGCATCGTGGTGAAGAAAACCAAGACCCTCAGCGATCTTGTCTCCCTCGGCCTCCGGGAGAGATCCCATAAGATTCCATTAGTTTTCAGTTTAGCTTATTGTCACGTGTATCAAGGTACAGTGAAAAGCTTTTGTTGTGTGCTATCCAGTCAGTGGAACGATGTTTAGTGCAAGATAAAGCCCATTAAAATCCAAACAAAGATAGTCCAAGGGTCTCCAATGAGGTAGATAGTAGTTCAGCACTGCTCTCTGGTTGTGGTAGGATGGTTCAGTTGCCTGATAACAGCCGGGAAGAAACTGTTGCTGTCTGTCTGAAGAAGGGTCTCGACCCGAAACGTCACCTATTCCTTCGCTCCATAGACCGTGCCTCACCCGCTGAGGGGAGAGGGGAGAAGAGGGAGTGGCCGGGGTGGGACTGGTCTATGATGATGCCGCTGGCCTTGGCTTGGCAGCGTGAGGTGTAGATGGAGTCGATGGAAGGGAGGTTGGTTTGTGCGATGGTCTGGGCCTCTGCTATTTCTTGCGGTCTCAGATGGAGCTGTTCCCAAAGCTTGTGCAGGAAGGAACTGCAGATGCTGGTTTAAACCGAAGACAATAATGATCTCCTTTTCTTTTTTATTTTATTTCTTTTCACTATTTTCTCTCTCAACTTTCTTCATTTACTCGTTCTCTTTCTTCACACACTATATATTTCACATCTTTCTATCCTTTACTATCTAACTTCTTTTTCTTATTCTCATCTTTTTTCAATGTAACAAAAAAAAAGAGGTTTTTTAACATAAAATGTATTATGAAAATATATATTAGGTACTTTGGTGCCATATGACTGTACTTACTTATAATAAAATAAAATATTTAAAAAAAACCACAAAAAAAACCGAAGACAGACACAAAAATGCTGGAGTAACTCAACGGGACAGGCAGCATCTCTGGAGAGAAGGAATGGGTGACGTTTCGGGGTCGAGACCCTTGTTCCCAGACCTTGCTGTGAAGGATCTCAATAAAAGGCTTTAAACGTATTTAAGCACCTGGATGCTTTTCAAGAGATCCAAACAACTAGTTTTTCTGGATCTGAAAATCCCTCTGGACATCACACTGCCCCTCCTTGCTTTCACCATTTCCAGGGCCTTCTCCTTGGTGAATACACAAGACCTCGCCTACTTCCTGAATGACTTGACGTCATCGATCGCTTTGTTTGTCATTTGTACACCCCCCCCCCCCTTCCACTCTTCCCAACATCCCACTGGGATGAGGAATTGCTATTGAGGGAGTGCAGCGTAGGTTTACCAGGTTAATTCCCGGGATGGCGGGACTGTCATATGCTGAGAGAATGGAGCAGCTGGGCTTGTACACTCTGGAGTTTAGAAGGATGAGAGGAGATCTCATTGAAACATATAAGACTATTAAGGGCTTGGACACGATATAGAGGCAGGAAACATGTTTCCCGATGTTGGGGGAGTCCAGAACCAGGGGCCACACACAGTTTAAGAATAAGGAGTAAGCCATTTAGAACGGAGACGACGAGGAAACACTTTTTCTCACAGAGAGTGGTGAGTCTGTGGAATTCTCTGCCTCAGAGGGCGGTGGAGGCAGGTTCTCTGGATGCTTTCAAGAGAGAGCTAGATAGGGCTCTTAAAAATAGCGGAGTCAGGGGATATGGGGAGAAGGCAGGAGAATGGGGTTCGGAGGGAGAGATAGATCAGCCATGATTGAATGGCGGAGTAGACTTGATGGGCCAAATGGCCTAATTCTGCTCCTATCTCTTATGACCTTATGCTCATTGGAAACCCTCGGACTATATTTGATCGGACTTTGCTGGCTTTACTTGCACTAAACGTTATTCCCATATCATGTATCTGTACACTGTAAACGGCTCGATTGTAATCATGTATTGTCTTTCCGACTGGCTGGTTAGCACGCGACAAAAAGCTTTTCACTGTACAAGTCTGTTTAAGAAAGAACTGCAGATGCTGGAAAAATCGATGGTAGATTTGCTGGAGAAACTCAGCGGGTGAGGCAGCATCTATGGAGCGAAGGAATAGGTGACGTTTCGGGTCGAGACCCTTCCGGGTCTCGACCCGAAACATCACCTATTCCTTCGCTCCATAGATGCTTCCAGGTCTCGACCTGAAACGTCACCTATTCCTTCGCTCCATAGATGCTGCCTCAGCCGCTGAGTTTCTCCAGCATTTTTGTCCACCTTCAAGAGGGCGTCTCCTGTGTAATGAACTCCAGCCCACACCAGCGACTCTCAACGTGACTGCAGGATTCAGGATCACGTATTACACCTGGGACAGCCATGTGTCAGGAAACATCAATGTCACATGACCGTACACATAAAGTGATACAGTGTAGAAACAGGCCCTTCGGTCCTACTTGCCCTTCTGTCTCACTCCTCCCCCCCCCCCCCCCCCTCTCTCCCTCCCCCTCTCCTTCGGCCCAACATGCCCACACCGGCCAACAATGTCCCATCTACACTCGTCCCACCTGCCTGCGCTTGGCCCATATCCCTCCAAACCTGTCCTATCCAAGTACCTGTCTAACTGTTTTTTAAACGTTGGGATAGTCCCAGCCTCAACTACCTCCTCTGGCAGCTCGTTCCATACACCCACCTGTGTGAAAAAGCTACCCCTCAGATTCCTATAAAATATTTCCCCCTTCACCTTAAACCTCTGTCCTCTGGCCCTCGATTCCCCTACTCTGGGCGAGAGACTCTGTGCATCTACCCGATCTATTCCTCTCATGATTTTGTACACCTCTATAAGATCACCCCTCATCCTCCTGCGCTCCATGGAATAGAGACCCAGCCTACTCAACGTCTCCCTGTAGCTCACACCCTCTAGTCCTGGCAACATCCTCGTAAATCTTCTCTGAACCCTTTCCAGCTTGACAATATCTTTCCTATAACATGGCGTCTGGAACTGGACCCAATATTCTAAATGCGGTCTCACCAACGTCTTATACAACTGCAACATGACCTCCCAACTACTGCGCTGACCTCTTCCTACATTTGGATCAAGTATTAGGTTTGGAACACATCTCATTACAGGATAACAGACTGGGGCTGAAGGGCCGGGGGGTAGCAGTGGGAGTGGGGCTGAACTCTTGACCCGACACGTCACCCATTCCTTCTCTCCACAGATGCTGCCTGACCCACTGAGTTACTCCAGCACTGTGTGAAACGTCACCTATCCATGTTCTCCACAGATGCTGCCTGACCCGCTGAGTTACTCCAGCACTCTGTGAAACGTCACCTATCCATGTTCTCCACAGATGCTGCCTGACCCGCGGAGTTACTCCAGCACTCTGTGAAACGTCACCTATCCATGTTCTCCACAGATGCTGCCTGACCCGCTGAGTTACTCCAGCACTCTGTGAAACGTCACCTATCCATGTTCTCCACAGATGCTAACTGACCCGCTGAGTTACTCCAGCACTTTGTGTCTATCTTCGGTGTAAACCGGCACCTGCCGTTCCTTCCTACACATGATGTGTGTGTGTCAACCTCCGACACAGATTACAATCTCTTGCTGATCTAACAGTTCTATGCCCAATACTGTTGGGGCATCGATCACTAGAGACCCTTCTTTCAGACTTTAGAGATACGGCACAGCCAGGTTAATTACTGGGATGGCGGGACTGACCTAAGATGAAAGAATGGGTCAACTGGGCTTATATTGACTGGAATTTAGAAGGATGAGAGGGCATCTTATAGAAACACATACAATTATTTTTGGATTGGACAGGCTAGATGCAGAAAAAATGTTCCTGATGTTGGGGGAGTCCAGAACCAGGGGTCACACAATTTAAGAATATGGGGTCGGCCATTTAGGACGGAGATGA